>NW_027619275.1:0-47308 GCF_964187855.1 Myxine glutinosa
AATAACACAAGTGCGAAAAGTGTTTTTTCCACACTAATACAAGTGCAAAAGTGGTTTACTGCACCAACACAAGTGCGAAAAGTGGTTTTTCAACACTAACACAAGTGCGAAAAGTGGTTTTTCAACACTAACACAAGTGCGAAAAGTGGTTTTTCAACACTATCACAAGTGCAAAAAGTGTTTTTTCCACACTAATACAAGTGCAAAAGTGGTTTCCTGCACCAACACAAGTGCGAAAAGTGGTTTTTCAACACTAACACAAGTGCGAAAAGTGGTTTTTCAACACTAACACAAGTGCGAAAAGTGGTTTTTCCACACTAATACAAGTGCAAAAGTGGTTTACTGCACCAACACAAGTGCGAAAAGTGGTTTTTCAACACTAACACAAGTGCGAAAAGTGGTTTTTCAACACTATCACAAGTGCAAAAAGTGTTTTTTCTGCACTAATACAAGTGCAAAAGTGGTTTCCTGCACCAACACAAGTGCGAAAAGTGGTTTTTCAACACTAACACGGGTGCGAAAAGTGGTTTTTCAACACTAACACAAGTGCGAAAAGTGGTTTTTCCACACTAATACAAGTGCAAAAGTGGTTTCCTGCACCAACACAAGTGCGAAAAGTGGTTTTTCAACACTAACACAAGTGCGAAAAGTGGTTTTTCAACACTATCACAAGTGCAAAAAGTGTTTTTTCCACACCAATACAAGTGCAAAAGTGGTTTCCTGCACCAACACAAGTGCGAAAAGTGGTTTTTCAACACTAACACAAGTGCGAAAAGTGGTTTTTCAACACTATCACAAGTGCAAAAAGTGTTTTTTCCAAACTAATACAAGTGCAAGAGTGGTTTCCTGCACCAACACAAGTGTGAAAAGTGGTTTTTCAACACTAACACAAGTGCGAAAAGTGCTTTTCAACACTAACACAAGTGCAAAATGTGTTTTTCCACACTAATACAAGTGCAAAAGTGGTTTCCTGCACCAACACAAGTGCGAAAAGTGGTTTTTCAACACTAACACAAGTGCGAAAAGTGTTTTTTCCACACTAATACAAGTGCAAAAGTGGTTTCCTGCACCAACACAAGTGCGAAAAGTGGTTTTTCAACACTAACACAAGTGTGAAAAGTGGTTTTTCAACACTAACACAAGTGCGAAAAGTGTTTTTTCCACACTAATACAAGTGCAAAAGTGGTTTCCTGCACCAACACAAGTGCGAAAAGTGGTTTTTCAACACTAACACAAGTGCGAAAAGTGGTTTTTCAACACTATCACAAGTGCAAAAAGTGTTTTTTCCACACTAATACAAGTGCAAAAGTGGTTTCCTGCACCAACACAAGTGCGAAAAGTGGTTTTTCAACACTAACACAAGTGCTAAAAGTGGTTTTTCAACACTAACACAAGTGCGAAAAGTGGTTTTTCAACACTATCACAAGTGCAAAAAGTGTTTTTTCCACACTAATACAAGTGCAAAAGTGGTTTCCTGCACCAACACAAGTGCGAAAAGTGGTTTTTCAACACTAACACAAGTGCGAAAAGTGGTTTTTCAACACTAACACAAGTGCGAAAAGTGGTTTTTCAACACTATCACAAGTGCAAAAAGTGTTTTTTCCACACTAATACAAGTGCAAAAGTGGTTTCCTGCACCAACACAAGTGCGAAAAGTGGTTTTTCAACACTAACACAAGTGCGAAAAGTGTTTTTTCCACACTAATACAAGTGCGAAAAGTGGTTTTTCCACACTAATACAAGTGCAAAAGTGGTTTCCTGCACCAACACAAGTGCGAAAAGTGGTTTTTCAAAACTAACACAAGTGCAAAAAGTGTTTTTTCCACACTAATACAAGTGCAAAAGTGGTTTCCTGCACCAACACAAGTGCGAAAAGTGGTTTTTCAACACTAACACAAGTGCAAAAAGTCTTTTTTCCACACTAATGCAAGTGCAAAAGTGGTTTCCTGCACCAACACAAGTGCGAAAAGTGGTTTTTCAACACTAACACAAGGGCGAAAAGTGGTTTTTCAACACTAACACAAGTGCAAAAAGTGGTTTTTCAACAATAACACAAGTGCGAAAAGTGTTTTTTCCACACTAATACAAGTGCAAAAGTGGTTTACTGCACCAACACAAGTGCGAAAAGTGGTTTTTCAACACTAACACAAGTGCGAAAAGTGGTTTTTCAACACTAACACAAGGGCGAAAAGTGGTTTTTCAAAACTAACACAAGTGCAAAAAGTGGTTTTTCAACAATAACACAAGTGCGAAAAGTGTTTTTTCCACACTAATACAAGTGCAAAAGTGGTTTACTGCACCAACACAAGTGCGAAAAGTGGTTTTTCAACACTAACACAAGTGCGAAAAGTGGTTTTTCAACACTAACACAAGTGCGAAAAGTGGTTTTTCAACACTATCACAAGTGCAAAAAGTGTTTTTTCCACACTAATACAAGTGCAAAAGTGGTTTCCTGCACCAACACAAGTGCGAAAAGTGGTTTTTCAACACTAACACAAGTGCGAAAAGTGGTTTTTCAACACTAACACAAGTGCGAAAAGTGGTTTTTCCACACTAATACAAGTGCAAAAGTGGTTTACTGCACCAACACAAGTGCGAAAAGTGGTTTTTCAACACTAACACAAGTGCGAAAAGTGGTTTTTCAACACTATCACAAGTGCAAAAAGTGTTTTTTCTGCACTAATACAAGTGCAAAAGTGGTTTCCTGCACCAACACAAGTGCGAAAAGTGGTTTTTCAACACTAACACAAGTGCGAAAAGTGGTTTTTCAACACTAACACAAGTGCGAAAAGTGGTTTTTCCACACTAATACAAGTGCAAAAGTGGTTTCCTGCACCAACACAAGTGCGAAAAGTGGTTTTTCAACACTAACACAAGTGCGAAAAGTGGTTTTTCAACACTATCACAAGTGCAAAAAGTGTTTTTTCCACACCAATACAAGTGCAAAAGTGGTTTCCTGCACCAACACAAGTGCGAAAAGTGGTTTTTCAACACTAACACAAGTGCGAAAAGTGGTTTTTCAACACTATCACAAGTGCAAAAAGTGTTTTTTCCAAACTAATACAAGTGCAAGAGTGGTTTCCTGCACCAACACAAGTGTGAAAAGTGGTTTTTCAACACTAACACAAGTGCAAAAAGTGCTTTTCAACACTAACACAAGTGCAAAATGTGTTTTTCCACACTAATACAAGTGCAAAAGTGGTTTCCTGCACCAACACAAGTGCGAAAAGTGGTTTTTCAACACTAACACAAGTGCGAAAAGTGTTTTTTCCACACTAATACAAGTGCAAAAGTGGTTTCCTGCACCAACACAAGTGCGAAAAGTGGTTTTTCAACACTAACACAAGTGTGAAAAGTGGTTTTTCAACACTAACACAAGTGCGAAAAGTGTTTTTTCCACACTAATACAAGTGCAAAAGTGGTTTCCTGCACCAACACAAGTGCGAAAAGTGGTTTTTCAACACTAACACAAGTGCGAAAAGTGGTTTTTCAACACTATCACAAGTGCAAAAAGTGTTTTTTCCACACTAATACAAGTGCAAAAGTGGTTTCCTGCACCAACACAAGTGCGAAAAGTGGTTTTTCAACACTAACACAAGTGCTAAAAGTGGTTTTTCAACACTAACACAAGTGCGAAAAGTGGTTTTTCAACACTATCACAAGTGCAAAAAGTGTTTTTTCCACACTAATACAAGTGCAAAAGTGGTTTACTGCACCAACACAAGTGTGAAAAGTGGTTTTTCAACACTAACACAAGTGCGAAAAGTGGTTTTTCAACACTAACACAAGTGCGAAAAGTGGTTTTTCAACACTATCACAAGTGCAAAAAGTGTTTTTTCCACACTAATACAAGTGCAAAAGTGGTTTCCTGCACCAACACAAGTGCGAAAAGTGGTTTTTCAACACTAACACAAGTGCGAAAAGTGGTTTTTCAACACTAACACAAGTGCGAAAAGTGGTTTTTCCAAGTGCAAAAGTGGTTTACTGCACCAACACAAGTGCGAAAAGTGGTTTTTCAACACTAACACAAGTGCGAAAAGTGGTTTTTCAACACTATCACAAGTGCAAAAAGTGTTTTTTCTACACTAATACAAGTGCAAAAGTGGTTTCCTGCACCAACACAAGTGCGAAAAGTGGTTTTTCAACACTAACACAAGTGCGAAAAGTGGTTTTTCAACACTAACACAAGTGCGAAAAGTGGTTTTTCCACACTAATACAAGTGCAAAAGTGGTTTCCTGCACCAACACAAGTGCGAAAAATGGTTTTTCAACACTAACGCAAGTGCGAAAAGTGGTTTTTCAACACTATCACAAGTGCAAAAAGTGTTTTTTCCACACCTATACAAGTGCAAAAGTGGTTTCCTGCACCAACACAAGTGCGAAAAGTGGTTTTTCAACACTAACACAAGTGCGAAAAGTGGTTTTTCAACACTAACACAAGTGCGAAAAGTGGTTTTTCAACACTATCACAAGTGCAAAAAGTGTTTTTTCCACACTAATACAAGTGCAAAAGTGGTTTCCTGCACCAACACAAGTGCGAAAAGTGGTTTTTCAACACTAACACAAGTGCGAAAAGTGGTTTTTCAACACTAACACAAGTGCGAAAAGTGGTTTTTCCACACTAATACAAGTGCAAAAGTGGTTTACTGCACCAACACAAGTGCGAAATGTGGTTTTTCAACACTAACACAAGTGCGAAAAGTGGTTTTTCAACACTATCACAAGTGCAAAAAGTGTTTTTTCTGCACTAATACAAGTGCAAAAGTGGTTTCCTGCACCAACACAAGTGCGAAAAGTGGTTTTTCAACACTAACACAAGTGCGAAAAGTGGTTTTTCAACACTAACACAAGTGCGAAAAGTGGTTTTTCCACACTAATACAAGTGCAAAAGTGGTTTTTCAACACTAACACAAGTGCGAAAAGTGGTTTTTCAACACTATCACAAGTGCAAAAAGTGTTTTTTCCACACCAATACAAGTGCAAAAGTGGTTTCCTGCACCAACACAAGTGCGAAAAGTGGTTTTTCAACACTAACACAAGTGCGAAAAGTGGTTTTTCAACACTATCACAAGTGCAAAAAGTGTTTTTTCCAAACTAATACAAGTGCAAGAGTGGTTTACTGCACCAACACAAGTGTGAAAAGTGGTTTTTCAACACTAACACAAGTGCGAAAAGTGGTTTTTCAACACTAACACAAGTGCGAAAAGTGGTTTTTCCACACTAATACAAGTGCAAAAGTGGTTTACTGCACCAACACAAGTGCGAAAAGTGGTTTTTCAACACTAACACAAGTGCGAAAAGTGGTTTTTCAACACTATCACAAGTGCAAAAAGTGTTTTTTCTGCACTAATACAAGTGCAAAAGTGGTTTCCTGCACCAACACAAGTGCGAAAAGTGGTTTTTCAACACTAACACGGGTGCGAAAAGTGGTTTTTCAACACTAACACAAGTGCGAAAAGTGGTTTTTCCACACTAATACAAGTGCAAAAGTGGTTTCCTGCACCAACACAAGTGCGAAAAGTGGTTTTTCAACACTAACACAAGTGCGAAAAGTGGTTTTTCAACACTATCACAAGTGCAAAAAGTGTTTTTTCCACACCAATACAAGTGCAAAAGTGGTTTCCTGCACCAACACAAGTGCGAAAAGTGGTTTTTCAACACTAACACAAGTGCGAAAAGTGGTTTTTCAACACTATCACAAGTGCAAAAAGTGTTTTTTCCAAACTAATACAAGTGCAAGAGTGGTTTCCTGCACCAACACAAGTGTGAAAAGTGGTTTTTCAACACTAACACAAGTGCGAAAAGTGCTTTTCAACACTAACACAAGTGCAAAATGTGTTTTTCCACACTAATACAAGTGCAAAAGTGGTTTCCTGCACCAACACAAGTGCGAAAAGTGGTTTTTCAACACTAACACAAGTGCGAAAAGTGTTTTTTCCACACTAATACAAGTGCAAAAGTGGTTTCCTGCACCAACACAAGTGCGAAAAGTGGTTTTTCAACACTAACACAAGTGTGAAAAGTGGTTTTTCAACACTAACACAAGTGCGAAAAGTGTTTTTTCCACACTAATACAAGTGCAAAAGTGGTTTCCTGCACCAACACAAGTGCGAAAAGTGGTTTTTCAACACTAACACAAGTGCGAAAAGTGGTTTTTCAACACTATCACAAGTGCAAAAAGTGTTTTTTCCACACTAATACAAGTGCAAAAGTGGTTTCCTGCACCAACACAAGTGCGAAAAGTGGTTTTTCAACACTAACACAAGTGCTAAAAGTGGTTTTTCAACACTAACACAAGTGCGAAAAGTGGTTTTTCAACACTATCACAAGTGCAAAAAGTGTTTTTTCCACACTAATACAAGTGCAAAAGTGGTTTCCTGCACCAACACAAGTGCGAAAAGTGGTTTTTCAACACTAACACAAGTGCGAAAAGTGGTTTTTCAACACTAACACAAGTGCGAAAAGTGGTTTTTCAACACTATCACAAGTGCAAAAAGTGTTTTTTCCACACTAATACAAGTGCAAAAGTGGTTTCCTGCACCAACACAAGTGCGAAAAGTGGTTTTTCAACACTAACACAAGTGCGAAAAGTGTTTTTTCCACACTAATACAAGTGCGAAAAGTGGTTTTTCCACACTAATACAAGTGCAAAAGTGGTTTCCTGCACCAACACAAGTGCGAAAAGTGGTTTTTCAAAACTAACACAAGTGCAAAAAGTGTTTTTTCCACACTAATACAAGTGCAAAAGTGGTTTCCTGCACCAACACAAGTGCGAAAAGTGGTTTTTCAACACTAACACAAGTGCAAAAAGTCTTTTTTCCACACTAATGCAAGTGCAAAAGTGGTTTCCTGCACCAACACAAGTGCGAAAAGTGGTTTTTCAACACTAACACAAGGGCGAAAAGTGGTTTTTCAACACTAACACAAGTGCAAAAAGTGGTTTTTCAACAATAACACAAGTGCGAAAAGTGTTTTTTCCACACTAATACAAGTGCAAAAGTGGTTTACTGCACCAACACAAGTGCGAAAAGTGGTTTTTCAACACTAACACAAGTGCGAAAAGTGGTTTTTCAACACTAACACAAGGGCGAAAAGTGGTTTTTCAAAACTAACACAAGTGCAAAAAGTGGTTTTTCAACAATAACACAAGTGCGAAAAGTGTTTTTTCCACACTAATACAAGTGCAAAAGTGGTTTACTGCACCAACACAAGTGCGAAAAGTGGTTTTTCAACACTAACACAAGTGCGAAAAGTGGTTTTTCAACACTAACACAAGTGCGAAAAGTGGTTTTTCAACACTATCACAAGTGCAAAAAGTGTTTTTTCCACACTAATACAAGTGCAAAAGTGGTTTCCTGCACCAACACAAGTGCGAAAAGTGGTTTTTCAACACTAACACAAGTGCGAAAAGTGGTTTTTCAACACTAACACAAGTGCGAAAAGTGGTTTTTCCACACTAATACAAGTGCAAAAGTGGTTTACTGCACCAACACAAGTGCGAAAAGTGGTTTTTCAACACTAACACAAGTGCGAAAAGTGGTTTTTCAACACTATCACAAGTGCAAAAAGTGTTTTTTCTGCACTAATACAAGTGCAAAAGTGGTTTCCTGCACCAACACAAGTGCGAAAAGTGGTTTTTCAACACTAACACAAGTGCGAAAAGTGGTTTTTCAACACTAACACAAGTGCGAAAAGTGGTTTTTCCACACTAATACAAGTGCAAAAGTGGTTTCCTGCACCAACACAAGTGCGAAAAGTGGTTTTTCAACACTAACACAAGTGCGAAAAGTGGTTTTTCAACACTATCACAAGTGCAAAAAGTGTTTTTTCCACACCAATACAAGTGCAAAAGTGGTTTCCTGCACCAACACAAGTGCGAAAAGTGGTTTTTCAACACTAACACAAGTGCGAAAAGTGGTTTTTCAACACTATCACAAGTGCAAAAAGTGTTTTTTCCAAACTAATACAAGTGCAAGAGTGGTTTCCTGCACCAACACAAGTGTGAAAAGTGGTTTTTCAACACTAACACAAGTGCAAAAAGTGCTTTTCAACACTAACACAAGTGCAAAATGTGTTTTTCCACACTAATACAAGTGCAAAAGTGGTTTCCTGCACCAACACAAGTGCGAAAAGTGGTTTTTCAACACTAACACAAGTGCGAAAAGTGTTTTTTCCACACTAATACAAGTGCAAAAGTGGTTTCCTGCACCAACACAAGTGCGAAAAGTGGTTTTTCAACACTAACACAAGTGTGAAAAGTGGTTTTTCAACACTAACACAAGTGCGAAAAGTGTTTTTTCCACACTAATACAAGTGCAAAAGTGGTTTCCTGCACCAACACAAGTGCGAAAAGTGGTTTTTCAACACTAACACAAGTGCGAAAAGTGGTTTTTCAACACTATCACAAGTGCAAAAAGTGTTTTTTCCACACTAATACAAGTGCAAAAGTGGTTTCCTGCACCAACACAAGTGCGAAAAGTGGTTTTTCAACACTAACACAAGTGCTAAAAGTGGTTTTTCAACACTAACACAAGTGCGAAAAGTGGTTTTTCAACACTATCACAAGTGCAAAAAGTGTTTTTTCCACACTAATACAAGTGCAAAAGTGGTTTACTGCACCAACACAAGTGTGAAAAGTGGTTTTTCAACACTAACACAAGTGCGAAAAGTGGTTTTTCAACACTAACACAAGTGCGAAAAGTGGTTTTTCAACACTATCACAAGTGCAAAAAGTGTTTTTTCCACACTAATACAAGTGCAAAAGTGGTTTCCTGCACCAACACAAGTGCGAAAAGTGGTTTTTCAACACTAACACAAGTGCGAAAAGTGGTTTTTCAACACTAACACAAGTGCGAAAAGTGGTTTTTCCAAGTGCAAAAGTGGTTTACTGCACCAACACAAGTGCGAAAAGTGGTTTTTCAACACTAACACAAGTGCGAAAAGTGGTTTTTCAACACTATCACAAGTGCAAAAAGTGTTTTTTCTACACTAATACAAGTGCAAAAGTGGTTTCCTGCACCAACACAAGTGCGAAAAGTGGTTTTTCAACACTAACACAAGTGCGAAAAGTGGTTTTTCAACACTAACACAAGTGCGAAAAGTGGTTTTTCCACACTAATACAAGTGCAAAAGTGGTTTCCTGCACCAACACAAGTGCGAAAAATGGTTTTTCAACACTAACGCAAGTGCGAAAAGTGGTTTTTCAACACTATCACAAGTGCAAAAAGTGTTTTTTCCACACCTATACAAGTGCAAAAGTGGTTTCCTGCACCAACACAAGTGCGAAAAGTGGTTTTTCAACACTAACACAAGTGCGAAAAGTGGTTTTTCAACACTAACACAAGTGCGAAAAGTGGTTTTTCAACACTATCACAAGTGCAAAAAGTGTTTTTTCCACACTAATACAAGTGCAAAAGTGGTTTCCTGCACCAACACAAGTGCGAAAAGTGGTTTTTCAACACTAACACAAGTGCGAAAAGTGGTTTTTCAACACTAACACAAGTGCGAAAAGTGGTTTTTCCACACTAATACAAGTGCAAAAGTGGTTTACTGCACCAACACAAGTGCGAAATGTGGTTTTTCAACACTAACACAAGTGCGAAAAGTGGTTTTTCAACACTATCACAAGTGCAAAAAGTGTTTTTTCTGCACTAATACAAGTGCAAAAGTGGTTTCCTGCACCAACACAAGTGCGAAAAGTGGTTTTTCAACACTAACACAAGTGCGAAAAGTGGTTTTTCAACACTAACACAAGTGCGAAAAGTGGTTTTTCCACACTAATACAAGTGCAAAAGTGGTTTTTCAACACTAACACAAGTGCGAAAAGTGGTTTTTCAACACTATCACAAGTGCAAAAAGTGTTTTTTCCACACCAATACAAGTGCAAAAGTGGTTTCCTGCACCAACACAAGTGCGAAAAGTGGTTTTTCAACACTAACACAAGTGCGAAAAGTGGTTTTTCAACACTATCACAAGTGCAAAAAGTGTTTTTTCCAAACTAATACAAGTGCAAGAGTGGTTTCCTGCACCAACACAAGTGTGAAAAGTGGTTTTTCAACACTAACACAAGTGCGAAAAGTGCTTTTCAACACTAACACAAGTGCAAAAAGTGGTTTTTCAACACTATCACAAGTGCAAAAAGTGTTTTTTCCACACTAATACAAGTGCAAAAGTGGTTTCCTGCACCAACACAAGTGCGAAAAGTGGTTTTTCAACACTAACACAAGTGTGAAAAGTGGTTTTTCAACACTAACACAAGTGCGAAAAGTGGTTTTCCACACTAATACAAGTGCAAAAGTGGTTTCCTGCACCAACACAAGTGCGAAAAGTGGTTTTTCAACACTAACACAAGTGCGAAAAGTGGTTTTTCAACACTATCACAAGTGCAAAATGTGTTTTTCCACACTAATACAAGTGCAAAAGTGGTTTCCTGCACCAACACAAGTGCGAAAAGTGGTTTTTCAACACTAACACAAGTGCGAAAAGTGTTTTTTCCACACTAATACAAGTGCAAAAGTGGTTTCCTGCACCAACACAAGTGCGAAAAGTGGTTTTTCAACACTAACACAAGTGTGAAAAGTGGTTTTTCAACACTAACACAAGTGCGAAAAGTGTTTTTTCCACACTAATACAAGTGCAAAAGTGGTTTCCTGCACCAACACAAGTGCGAAAAGTGGTTTTTCAACACTAACACAAGTGCGAAAAGTGGTTTTTCAACACTATCACAAGTGCAAAAAGTGTTTTTTCCACACTAATACAAGTGCAAAAGTGGTTTCCTGCACCAACACAAGTGCGAAAAGTGGTTTTTCAACACTAACACAAGTGCTAAAAGTGGTTTTTCAACACTAACACAAGTGCGAAAAGTGGTTTTTCAACACTATCACAAGTGCAAAAAGTGTTTTTTCCACACTAATACAAGTGCAAAAGTGGTTTCCTGCACCAACACAAGTGCGAAAAGTGGTTTTTCAACACTAACACAAGTGCGAAAAGTGGTTTTTCAACACTAACACAAGTGCGAAAAGTGGTTTTTCAACACTATCACAAGTGCAAAAAGTGTTTTTTCCACACTAATACAAGTGCAAAAGTGGTTTCCTGCACCAACACAAGTGCGAAAAGTGGTTTTTCAACACTAACACAAGTGCGAAAAGTGTTTTTTCCACACTAATACAAGTGCGAAAAGTGGTTTTTCCACACTAATACAAGTGCAAAAGTGGTTTCCTGCACCAACACAAGTGCGAAAAGTGGTTTTTCAAAACTAACACAAGTGCGAAAAGTGGTTTTTCAACACTATCACAAGTGCAAAAAGTGTTTTTTCCACACTAATACAAGTGCAAAAGTGGTTTCCTGCACCAACACAAGTGCGAAAAGTGGTTTTTCAACACTAACACAAGTGCGAAAAGTGGTTTTTCAACACTATCACAAGTGCAAAAAGTCTTTTTTCCACACTAATGCAAGTGCAAAAGTGGTTTCCTGCACCAACACAAGTGCGAAAAGTGGTTTTTCAACACTAACACAAGGGCGAAAAGTGGTTTTTCAACACTAACACAAGTGCAAAAAGTGGTTTTTCAACAATAACACAAGTGCGAAAAGTGTTTTTTCCACACTAATACAAGTGCAAAAGTGGTTTACTGCACCAACACAAGTGCGAAAAGTGGTTTTTCAACACTAACACAAGTGCGAAAAGTGGTTTTTCAACACTAACACAAGGGCGAAAAGTGGTTTTTCAACACTAACACAAGTGCAAAAAGTGGTTTTTCAACAATAACACAAGTGCGAAAAGTGTTTTTTCCACACTAATGCAAGTGCAAAAGTGGTTTACTGCACCAACACAAGTGCGAAAAGTGGTTTTTCAACACTAACACAAGTGCGAAAAGTGGTTTTTTAACACTAACACAAGTGCGAAAAGTGGTTTTTCAACACTATCACAAGTGCAAAAAGTGTTTTTTCCACACTAATACAAGTGCAAAAGTGGTTTCCTGCACCAACACAAGTGCGAAAAGTGGTTTTTCAACACTAACACAAGTGCGAAAAGTGGTTTTTCAACACTAACACAAGTGCGAAAAGTGGTTTTTCCACACTAATACAAGTGCAAAAGTGGTTTACTGCACCAACACAAGTGCGAAAAGTGGTTTTTCAACACTAACACAAGTGCGAAAAGTGGTTTTTCAACACTATCACAAGTGCAAAAAGTGTTTTTTCTGCACTAATACAAGTGCAAAAGTGGTTTCCTGCACCAACACAAGTGCGAAAAGTGGTTTTTCAACACTAACACAGGTGCGAAAAGTGGTTTTTCAACACTAACACAAGTGCGAAAAGTGGTTTTTCCACACTAATACAAGTGCAAAAGTGGTTTCCTGCACCAACACAAGTGCGAAAAGTGGTTTTTCAACACTAACACAAGTGCGAAAAGTGGTTTTTCAACACTATCACAAGTGCAAAAAGTGTTTTTTCCACACCAATACAAGTGCAAAAGTGGTTTCCTGCACCAACACAAGTGCGAAAAGTGGTTTTTCAACACTAACACAAGTGCGAAAAGTGGTTTTTCAACACTATCACAAGTGCAAAAAGTGTTTTTTCCAAACTAATACAAGTGCAAGAGTGGTTTCCTGCACCAACACAAGTGTGAAAAGTGGTTTTTCAACACTAACACAAGTGCGAAAAGTGCTTTTCAACACTAACACAAGTGCAAAATGTGTTTTTCCACACTAATACAAGTGCAAAAGTGGTTTCCTGCACCAACACAAGTGCGAAAAGTGGTTTTTCAACACTAACACAAGTGTGAAAAGTGGTTTTTCAACACTAACACAAGTGCGAAAAGTGTTTTTTCCACACTAATACAAGTGCAAAAGTGGTTTCCTGCACCAACACAAGTGCGAAAAGTGGTTTTTCAACACTAACACAAGTGCAAAAAGTGGTTTTTCAACACTATCACAAGTGCAAAAAGTGTTTTTTCCACACTAATACAAGTGCAAAAGTGGTTTCCTGCACCAACACAAGTGCGAAAAGTGGTTTTTCAACACTAACACAAGTGCTAAAAGTGGTTTTTCAACACTAACACAAGTGCGAAAAGTGGTTTTTCAACACTATCACAAGTGCAAAAAGTGTTTTTTCCACACTAATACAAGTGCAAAAGTGGTTTCCTGCACCAACACAAGTGCGAAAAGTGGTTTTTCAACACTAACACAAGTGCGAAAAGTGGTTTTTCAACACTAACACAAGTGCGAAAAGTGGTTTTTCAACACTATCACAAGTGCAAAAAGTGTTTTTTCCACACTAATACAAGTGCAAAAGTGGTTTCCTGCACCAACACAAGTGCGAAAAGTGGTTTTTCAACACTAACACAAGTGCGAAAAGTGTTTTTTCCACACTAATACAAGTGCGAAAAGTGGTTTTTCCACACTAATACAAGTGCAAAAGTGGTTTCCTGCACCAACACAAGTGCGAAAAGTGGTTTTTCAAAACTAACACAAGTGCAAAAAGTGTTTTTTCCACACTAATACAAATGCAAAAGTGGTTTCCTGCACCAACACAAGTGCGAAAAGTGGTTTTTCAACACTAACACAAGTGCGAAAAGTGGTTTTTCAACACTATCACAAGTGCAAAAAGTCTTTTTTCCACACTAATGCAAGTGCAAAAGTGGTTTCCTGCACCAACACAAGTGCGAAAAGTGGTTTTTCAACACTAACACAAGGGCGAAAAGTGGTTTTTCAACACTAACACAAGTGCAAAAAGTGGTTTTTCAACAATAACACAAGTGCGAAAAGTGTTTTTTCCACACTAATACAAGTGCAAAAGTGGTTTACTGCACCAACACAAGTGCGAAAAGTGGTTTTTCAACACTAACACAAGTGCGAAAAGTGGTTTTTCAACACTAACACAAGGGCGAAAAGTGGTTTTTCAACACTAACACAAGTGCAAAAAGTGGTTTTTCAACAATAACACAAGTGCGAAAAGTGTTTTTTCCACACTAATACAAGTGCAAAAGTGGTTTACTGCACCAACACAAGTGCGAAAAGTGGTTTTTCAACACTAACACAAGTGCGAAAAGTGGTTTTTCAACACTAACACAAGTGCGAAAAGTGGTTTTTCAACACTATCACAAGTGCAAAAAGTGTTTTTTCCACACTAATACAAGTGCAAAAGTGGTTTCCTGCACCAACACAAGTGCGAAAAGTGGTTTTTCAACACTAACACAAGTGCGAAAAGTGGTTTTTCAACACTAACACAAGTGCGAAAAGTGGTTTTTCCACACTAATACAAGTGCAAAAGTGGTTTACTGCACCAACACAAGTGCGAAAAGTGGTTTTTCAACACTAACACAAGTGCGAAAAGTGGTTTTTCAACACTATCACAAGTGCAAAAAGTGTTTTTTCTGCACTAATACAAGTGCAAAAGTGGTTTCCTGCACCAACACAAGTGCGAAAAGTGGTTTTTCAACACTAACACAAGTGCGAAAAGTGGTTTTTCAACACTAACACAAGTGCGAAAAGTGGTTTTTCCACACTAATACAAGTGCAAAAGTGGTTTCCTGCACCAACACAAGTGCGAAAAGTGGTTTTTCAACACTAACACAAGTGCGAAAAGTGGTTTTTCAACACTATCACAAGTGCAAAAAGTGTTTTTTCCACACCAATACAAGTGCAAAAGTGGTTTCCTGCACCAACACAAGTGCGAAAAGTGGTTTTTCAACACTAACACAAGTGCGAAAAGTGGTTTTTCAACACTATCACAAGTGCAAAAAGTGTTTTTTCCAAACTAATACAAGTGCAAGAGTGGTTTCCTGCACCAACACAAGTGTGAAAAGTGGTTTTTCAACACTAACACAAGTGCGAAAAGTGCTTTTCAACACTAACACAAGTGCAAAATGTGTTTTTCCACACTAATACAAGTGCAAAAGTGGTTTCCTGCACCAACACAAGTGCGAAAAGTGGTTTTTCAACACTAACACAAGTGCGAAAAGTGTTTTTTCCACACTAATACAAGTGCAAAAGTGGTTTCCTGCACCAACACAAGTGCGAAAAGTGGTTTTTCAAGACTAACACAAGTGTGAAAAGTGGTTTTTCAACACTAACACAAGTGCGAAAAGTGTTTTTTCCACACTAATACAAGTGCAAAAGTGGTTTCCTGCACCAACACAAGTGCGAAAAGTGGTTTTTCAACACTAACACAAGTGCGAAAAGTGGTTTTTCAACACTATCACAAGTGCAAAAAGTGTTTTTTCCACACTAATACAAGTGCAAAAGTGGTTTCCTGCACCAACACAAGTGCGAAAAGTGGTTTTTCAACACTAACACAAGTGCTAAAAGTGGTTTTTCAACACTAACACAAGTGCGAAAAGTGGTTTTTCAACACTATCACAAGTGCAAAAAGTGTTTTTTCCACACTAATACAAGTGCAAAAGTGGTTTCCTGCACCAACACAAGTGCGAAAAGTGGTTTTTCAACACTAACACAAGTGCGAAAAGTGGTTTTTCAACACTAACACAAGTGCGAAAAGTGGTTTTTCAACACTATCACAAGTGCAAAAAGTGTTTTTTCCACACTAATACAAGTGCAAAAGTGGTTTCCTGCACCAACACAAGTGCGAAAAGTGGTTTTTCAACACTAACACAAGTGCGAAAAGTGTTTTTTCCACACTAATACAAGTGCGAAAAGTGGTTTTTCCACACTAATACAAGTGCAAAAGTGGTTTCCTGCACCAACACAAGTGCGAAAAGTGGTTTTTCAAAACTAACACAAGTGCGAAAAGTGGTTTTTCAACACTATCACAAGTGCAAAAAGTGTTTTTTCCACACTAATACAAGTGCAAAAGTGGTTTCCTGCACCAACACAAGTGCGAAAAGTGGTTTTTCAACACTAACACAAGTGCGAAAAGTGGTTTTTCAACACTATCACAAGTGCAAAAAGTCTTTTTTCCACACTAATGCAAGTGCAAAAGTGGTTTCCTGCACCAACACAAGTGCGAAAAGTGGTTTTTCAACACTAACACAAGGGCGAAAAGTGGTTTTTCAACACTAACACAAGTGCAAAAAGTGGTTTTTCAACAATAACACAAGTGCGAAAAGTGTTTTTTCCACACTAATACAAGTGCAAAAGTGGTTTACTGCACCAACACAAGTGCGAAAAGTGGTTTTTCAACACTAACACAAGTGCGAAAAGTGGTTTTTCAACACTAACACAAGTGCGAAAAGTGGTTTTTCAACACTATCACAAGTGCAAAAAGTGTTTTTTCCACACTAATACAAGTGCAAAAGTGGTTTCCTGCACCAACACAAGTGCGAAAAGTGGTTTTTCAACACTAACACAAGTGCGAAAAGTGGTTTTTCAACACTAACACAAGTGCGAAAAGTGGTTTTTCCACACTAATACAAGTGCAAAAGTGGTTTACTGCACCAACACAAGTGCGAAAAGTGGTTTTTCAACACTAACACAAGTGCGAAAAGTGGTTTTTCAACACTATCACAAGTGCAAAAAGTGTTTTTTCTACACTAATACAAGTGCAAAAGTGGTTTCCTGCACCAACACAAGTGCGAAAAGTGGTTTTTCAACACTAACACAAGTGCGAAAAGTGGTTTTTCAACACTAACACAAGTGCGAAAAGTGGTTTTTCCACACTAATACAAGTGCAAAAGTGGTTTCCTGCACCAACACAAGTGCGAAAAGTGGTTTTTCAACACTAACGCAAGTGCGAAAAGTGGTTTTTCAACATTATCACAAGTGCAAAAAGTGTTTTTTCCACACCAATACAAGTGCAAAAGTGGTTTCCTGCACCAACACAAGTGCGAAAAGTGGTTTTTCAACACTAACACAAGTGCGAAAAGTGGTTTTTCAACACTATCACAAGTGCAAAAAGTGTTTTTTCCAAACTAATACAAGTGCAAGAGTGGTTTCCTGCACCAACACAAGTGTGAAAAGTGGTTTTTCAACACTAACACATGTGCGAAAAGTGCTTTTCAACACTAACACAAGTGCAAAAAGTGGTTTTTCAACACTATCACAAGTGCAAAAAGTGTTTTTTCCACACTAATACAAGTGCAAAAGTGGTTTCCTGCACCAACACAAGTGCGAAAAGTGGTTTTTCAACACTAACACAAGTGCGAAAAGTGGTTTTTCAACACTAACACAAGTGCGAAAAGTGGTTTTTCAACACTATCACAAGTGCAAAAAGTGTTTTTTCCACACTAATACAAGTGCAAAAGTGGTTTCCTGCACCAACACAAGTGCGAAAAGTGGTTTTTCAACACTAACATAAGTGCGAAAAGTGTTTTTTCCACACTAATACAAGTGCGAAAAGTGGTTTTTCCACACTAATACAAGTGCAAAAGTGGTTTCCTGCACCAACACAAGTGCGAAAAGTGGTTTTTCAAAACTAACACAAGTGCGAAAAGTGGTTTTTCAACACTATCACAAGTGCAAAAAGTGTTTTTTCCACACTAATACAAGTGCAAAAGTGGTTTCCTGCACCAACACAAGTGCGAAAAGTGGTTTTTCAACACTAACACAAGTGCGAAAAGTGGTTTTTCAACACTATCACAAGTGCAAAAAGTGTTTTTTCCACACTAATGCAAGTGCAAAAGTGGTTTCCTGCACCAACACAAGTGCAAAAAGTGGTTTTTCAACACTAACACAAGGGCGAAAAGTGGTTTTTCAACACTAACACAAGTGCAAAAAGTGGTTTTTCAACAATAACACAAGTGCGAAAAGTGTTTTTTCCACACTAATACAAGTGCAAAAGTGGTTTACTGCACACTAATACAAGTGCAAAAGTGGTTTACTGCACCAACACAAGTGCGAAAAGTGGTTTTTCAACACTAACACAAGTGCGAAAAGTGGTTTTTCAACACTAACACAAGTGCGAAAAGTGGTTTTTCAACACTATCACAAGTGCAAAAAGTGTTTTTTCCACACTAATACAAGTGCAAAAGTGGTTTCCTGCACCAACACAAGTGCGAAAAGTGGTTTTTCAACACTAACACAAGTGCGAAAAGTGGTTTTTCAACACTAACACAAGTGCGAAAAGTGGTTTTACCACACTAATACAAGTGCAAAAGTGGTTTACTGCACCAACACAAGTGCGAAAAGTGGTTTTTCAACACTATCACAAGTGCAAAAAGTGTTTTTTCTACACTAATACAAGTGCAAAAGTGGTTTCCTGCACCAACACAAGTGTGAAAAGTGGTTTTTCAACACTAACACAAGTGCGAAAAGTGGTTTTTCAACACTAACACAAGTGCGAAAAGTGGTTTTTCCACACTAATACAAGTGCAAAAGTGGTTTCCTGCACCAACACAAGTGCGAAAAGTGGTTTTTCAACACTAACACAAGTGCGAAAAGTGGTTTTTCAACACTATCACAAGTGCAAAAAGTGTTTTTTCCACACCAATACAAGTGCAAAAGTGGTTTCCTGCACCAACACAAGTGCGAAAAGTGGTTTTTGAACACTAACACAAGTGCGAAAAGTGGTTTTTCAACACTATCACAAGTGCAAAAAGTGTTTTTTCCAAACCAATACAAGTGCAAGAGTGGTTTCCTGCACCAACACAAGTGTGAAAAGTGGTTTTTCAACACTAACACAAGTGCGAAAAGTGTTTTTTCCACACTAATACAAGTGCAAAAGTGGTTTACTGCACCAACACAAGTGCGAAAAGTGGTTTTTCAACACTAACACAAGTGCGAAAAGTGGTTTTTCAACACTAACACAAGGGCGAAAAGTGGTTTTTCAACACTAACACAAGTGCAAAAAGTGGTTTTCCACACTAATACAAGTGCAAAAGTGGTTTCCTGCACCAACACAAGTGCGAAAAGTGGTTTTTCAACACTAACACAAGTGTGAAAAGTGGTTTTTCAACACTAACACAAGTGCGAAAAGTGGTTTTCCACACTAATACAAGTGCAAAAGTGGTTTCCTGCACCAACACAAGTGCGAAAAGTGGTTTTTCAACACTAACACAAGTGCGAAAAGTGGTTTTTCAACACTATCACAAGTGCAAAATGTGTTTTTCCACACTAATACAAGTGCAAAAGTGGTTTCCTGCACCAACACAAGTGCGAAAAGTGGTTTTTCAACACTAACACAAGTGCGAAAAGTGTTTTTTCCACACTAATACAAGTGCAAAAGTGGTTTCCTGCACCAACACAAGTGCGAAAAGTGGTTTTTCAACACTAACACAAGTGTGAAAAGTGGTTTTTCAACACTAACACAAGTGCGAAAAGTGTTTTTTCCACACTAATACAAGTGCAAAAGTGGTTTCCTGCACCAACACAAGTGCGAAAAGTGGTTTTTCAACACTAACACAAGTGCGAAAAGTGGTTTTTCAACACTATCACAAGTGCAAAAAGTGTTTTTTCCACACTAATACAAGTGCAAAAGTGGTTTCCTGCACCAACACAAGTGCGAAAAGTGGTTTTTCAACACTAACACAAGTGCTAAAAGTGGTTTTTCAACACTAACACAAGTGCGAAAAGTGGTTTTTCAACACTATCACAAGTGCAAAAAGTGTTTTTTCCACACTAATACAAGTGCAAAAGTGGTTTCCTGCACCAACACAAGTGCGAAAAGTGGTTTTTCAACACTAACACAAGTGCGAAAAGTGGTTTTTCAACACTAACACAAGTGCGAAAAGTGGTTTTTCAACACTATCACAAGTGCAAAAAGTGTTTTTTCCACACTAATACAAGTGCAAAAGTGGTTTCCTGCACCAACACAAGTGCGAAAAGTGGTTTTTCAACACTAACACAAGTGCGAAAAGTGTTTTTTCCACACTAATACAAGTGCGAAAAGTGGTTTTTCCACACTAATACAAGTGCAAAAGTGGTTTCCTGCACCAACACAAGTGCGAAAAGTGGTTTTTCAAAACTAACACAAGTGCGAAAAGTGGTTTTTCAACACTATCACAAGTGCAAAAAGTGTTTTTTCCACACTAATACAAGTGCAAAAGTGGTTTCCTGCACCAACACAAGTGCGAAAAGTGGTTTTTCAACACTAACACAAGTGCGAAAAGTGGTTTTTCAACACTATCACAAGTGCAAAAAGTCTTTTTTCCACACTAATGCAAGTGCAAAAGTGGTTTCCTGCACCAACACAAGTGCGAAAAGTGGTTTTTCAACACTAACACAAGGGCGAAAAGTGGTTTTTCAACACTAACACAAGTGCAAAAAGTGGTTTTTCAACAATAACACAAGTGCGAAAAGTGTTTTTTCCACACTAATACAAGTGCAAAAGTGGTTTACTGCACCAACACAAGTGCGAAAAGTGGTTTTTCAACACTAACACAAGTGCGAAAAGTGGTTTTTCAACACTAACACAAGGGCGAAAAGTGGTTTTTCAACACTAACACAAGTGCAAAAAGTGGTTTTTCAACAATAACACAAGTGCGAAAAGTGTTTTTTCCACACTAATACAAGTGCAAAAGTGGTTTACTGCACCAACACAAGTGCGAAAAGTGGTTTTTCAACACTAACACAAGTGCGAAAAGTGGTTTTTCAACACTAACACAAGTGCGAAAAGTGGTTTTTCAACACTATCACAAGTGCAAAAAGTGTTTTTTCCACACTAATACAAGTGCAAAAGTGGTTTCCTGCACCAACACAAGTGCGAAAAGTGGTTTTTCAACACTAACACAAGTGCGAAAAGTGGTTTTTCAACACTAACACAAGTGCGAAAAGTGGTTTTTCCACACTAATACAAGTGCAAAAGTGGTTTACTGCACCAACACAAGTGCGAAAAGTGGTTTTTCAACACTAACACAAGTGCGAAAAGTGGTTTTTCAACACTATCACAAGTGCAAAAAGTGTTTTTTCTGCACTAATACAAGTGCAAAAGTGGTTTCCTGCACCAACACAAGTGCGAAAAGTGGTTTTTCAACACTAACACAGGTGCGAAAAGTGGTTTTTCAACACTAACACAAGTGCGAAAAGTGGTTTTTCCACACTAATACAAGTGCAAAAGTGGTTTCCTGCACCAACACAAGTGCGAAAAGTGGTTTTTCAACACTAACACAAGTGCGAAAAGTGGTTTTTCAACACTATCACAAGTGCAAAAAGTGTTTTTTCCACACCAATACAAGTGCAAAAGTGGTTTCCTGCACCAACACAAGTGCGAAAAGTGGTTTTTCAACACTAACACAAGTGCGAAAAGTGGTTTTTCAACACTATCACAAGTGCAAAAAGTGTTTTTTCCAAACTAATACAAGTGCAAGAGTGGTTTCCTGCACCAACACAAGTGTGAAAAGTGGTTTTTCAACACTAACACAAGTGCGAAAAGTGCTTTTCAACACTAACACAAGTGCAAAATGTGTTTTTCCACACTAATACAAGTGCAAAAGTGGTTTCCTGCACCAACACAAGTGCGAAAAGTGGTTTTTCAACACTAACACAAGTGCGAAAAGTGTTTTTTCCACACTAATACAAGTGCAAAAGTGGTTTCCTGCACCAACACAAGTGCGAAAAGTGGTTTTTCAACACTAACACAAGTGTGAAAAGTGGTTTTTCAACACTAACACAAGTGCGAAAAGTGTTTTTTCCACACTAATACAAGTGCAAAAGTGGTTTCCTGCACCAACACAAGTGCGAAAAGTGGTTTTTCAACACTAACACAAGTGCGAAAAGTGGTTTTTCAACACTATCACAAGTGCAAAAAGTGTTTTTTCCACACTAATACAAGTGCAAAAGTGGTTTCCTGCACCAACACAAGTGCGAAAAGTGGTTTTTCAACACTAACACAAGTGCTAAAAGTGGTTTTTCAACACTAACACAAGTGCGAAAAGTGGTTTTTCAACACTATCACAAGTGCAAAAAGTGTTTTTTCCACACTAATACAAGTGCAAAAGTGGTTTCCTGCACCAACACAAGTGCGAAAAGTGGTTTTTCAACACTAACACAAGTGCGAAAAGTGGTTTTTCAACACTAACACAAGTGCGAAAAGTGGTTTTTCAACACTATCACAAGTGCAAAAAGTGTTTTTTCCACACTAATACAAGTGCAAAAGTGGTTTCCTGCACCAACACAAGTGCGAAAAGTGGTTTTTCAACACTAACACAAGTGCGAAAAGTGTTTTTTCCACACTAATACAAGTGCGAAAAGTGGTTTTTCCACACTAATACAAGTGCAAAAGTGGTTTCCTGCACCAACACAAGTGCGAAAAGTGGTTTTTCAAAACTAACACAAGTGCAAAAAGTGTTTTTTCCACACTAATACAAGTGCAAAAGTGGTTTCCTGCACCAACACAAGTGCGAAAAGTGGTTTTTCAACACTAACACAAGTGCGAAAAGTGGTTTTTCAACACTATCACAAGTGCAAAAAGTCTTTTTTCCACACTAATGCAAGTGCAAAAGTGGTTTCCTGCACCAACACAAGTGCGAAAAGTGGTTTTTCAACACTAACACAAGGGCGAAAAGTGGTTTTTCAACACTAACACAAGTGCAAAAAGTGGTTTTTCAACAATAACACAAGTGCGAAAAGTGTTTTTTCCACACTAATACAAGTGCAAAAGTGGTTTACTGCACCAACACAAGTGCGAAAAGTGGTTTTTCAACACTAACACAAGTGCGAAAAGTGGTTTTTCAACACTAACACAAGGGCGAAAAGTGGTTTTTCAACACTAACACAAGTGCAAAAAGTGGTTTTTCAACAATAACACAAGTGCGAAAAGTGTTTTTTCCACACTAATACAAGTGCAAAAGTGGTTTACTGCACCAACACAAGTGCGAAAAGTGGTTTTTCAACACTAACACAAGTGCGAAAAGTGGTTTTTCAACACTAACACAAGTGCGAAAAGTGGTTTTTCAACACTATCACAAGTGCAAAAAGTGTTTTTTCCACACTAATACAAGTGCAAAAGTGGTTTCCTGCACCAACACAAGTGCGAAAAGTGGTTTTTCAACACTAACACAAGTGTGAAAAGTGGTTTTTCAACACTAACACAAGTGCGAAAAGTGGTTTTTCCACACTAATACAAGTGCAAAAGTGGTTTACTGCACCAACACAAGTGCGAAAAGTGGTTTTTCAACACTAACACAAGTGCGAAAAGTGGTTTTTCAACACTATCACAAGTGCAAAAAGTGTTTTTTCTGCACTAATACAAGTGCAAAAGTGGTTTCCTGCACCAACACAAGTGCGAAAAGTGGTTTTTCAACACTAACACAAGTGCGAAAAGTGGTTTTTCAACACTAACACAAGTGCGAAAAGTGGTTTTTCCACACTAATACAAGTGCAAAAGTGGTTTCCTGCACCAACACAAGTGCGAAAAGTGGTTTTTCAACACTAACACAAGTGCGAAAAGTGGTTTTTCAACACTATCACAAGTGCAAAAAGTGTTTTTTCCACACCAATACAAGTGCAAAAGTGGTTTCCTGCACCAACACAAGTGCGAAAAGTGGTTTTTCAACACTAACACAAGTGCGAAAAGTGGTTTTTCAACACTATCACAAGTGCAAAAAGTGTTTTTTCCAAACTAATACAAGTGCAAGAGTGGTTTCCTGCACCAACACAAGTGTGAAAAGTGGTTTTTCAACACTAACACAAGTGCAAAAAGTGCTTTTCAACACTAACACAAGTGCAAAATGTGTTTTTCCACACTAATACAAGTGCAAAAGTGGTTTCCTGCACCAACACAAGTGCGAAAAGTGGTTTTTCAACACTAACACAAGTGCGAAAAGTGTTTTTTCCACACTAATACAAGTGCAAAAGTGGTTTCCTGCACCAACACAAGCGCGAAAAGTGGTTTTTCAACACTAACACAAGTGTGAAAAGTGGTTTTTCAACACTAACACAAGTGCGAAAAGTGTTTTTTCCACACTAATACAAGTGCAAAAGTGGTTTCCTGCACCAACACAAGTGCGAAAAGTGGTTTTTCAACACTAACACAAGTGCGAAAAGTGGTTTTTCAACACTATCACAAGTGCAAAAAGTGTTTTTTCCACACTAATACAAGTGCAAAAGTGGTTTCCTGCACCAACACAAGTGCGAAAAGTGGTTTTTCAACACTAACACAAGTGCTAAAAGTGGTTTTTCAACACTAACACAAGTGCGAAAAGTGGTTTTTCAACACTATCACAAGTGCAAAAAGTGTTTTTTCCACACTAATACAAGTGCAAAAGTGGTTTACTGCACCAACACAAGTGTGAAAAGTGGTTTTTCAACACTAACACAAGTGCGAAAAGTGGTTTTTCAACACTAACACAAGTGCGAAAAGTGGTTTTTCAACACTATCACAAGTGCAAAAAGTGTTTTTTCCACACTAATACAAGTGCAAAAGTGGTTTCCTGCACCAACACAAGTGCGAAAAGTGGTTTTTCAACACTAACACAAGTGCGAAAAGTGGTTTTTCAACACTAACACAAGTGCGAAAAGTGGTTTTTCCACACTAATACAAGTGCAAAAGTGGTTTACTGCACCAACACAAGTGCGAAAAGTGGTTTTTCAACACTAACACAAGTGCGAAAAGTGGTTTTTCAACACTATCACAAGTGCAAAAAGTGTTTTTTCTACACTAATACAAGTGCAAAAGTGGTTTCCTGCACCAACACAAGTGCGAAAAGTGGTTTTTCAACACTAACACAAGTGCGAAAAGTGGTTTTTCAACACTAACACAAGTGCGAAAAGTGGTTTTTCCACACTAATACAAGTGCAAAAGTGGTTTCCTGCACCAACACAAGTGCGAAAAATGGTTTTTCAACACTAACGCAAGTGCGAAAAGTGGTTTTTCAACACTATCACAAGTGCAAAAAGTGTTTTTTCCACACCTATACAAGTGCAAAAGTGGTTTCCTGCACCAACACAAGTGCGAAAAGTGGTTTTTCAACACTAACACAAGTGCGAAAAGTGGTTTTTCAACACTATCACAAGTGCAAAAAGTGTTTTTTCCAAACTAATACAAGTGCAAGAGTGGTTTCCTGCACCAACACAAGTGTGAAAAGTGGTTTTTCAACACTAACACAAGTGCGAAAAGTGCTTTTCAACACTAACACAAGTGCAAAAAGTGGTTTTTCAACACTATCACAAGTGCAAAAAGTGTTTTTTCCACACTAATACAAGTGCAAAAGTGGTTTCCTGCACCAACACAAGTGCGAAAAGTGGTTTTTCAACACTAACACAAGTGCGAAAAGTGGTTTTTCAACACTAACACAAGTGCGAAAAGTGGTTTTTCAACACTATCACAAGTGCAAAAAGTGTTTTTTCCACACTAATACAAGTGCAAAAGTGGTTTCCTGCACCAACACAAGTGCGAAAAGTGGTTTTTCAACACTAACACAAGTGCGAAAAGTGTTTTTTCCACACTAATACAAGTGCGAAAAGTGGTTTTTCCACACTAATACAAGTGCAAAAGTGGTTTCCTGCACCAACACAAGTGCGAAAAGTGGTTTTTCAAAACTAACACAAGTGCGAAAAGTGGTTTTTCAACACTATCACAAGTGCAAAAAGTGTTTTTTCCACACTAATACAAGTGCAAAAGTGGTTTCCTGCACCAACACAAGTGCGAAAAGTGGTTTTTCAACACTAACACAAGTGCGAAAAGTGGTTTTTCAACACTATCACAAGTGCAAAAAGTGTTTTTTCCACACTAATGCAAGTGCAAAAGTGGTTTCCTGCACCAACACAAGTGCGAAAAGTGGTTTTTCAACACTAACACAAGGGCGAAAAGTGGTTTTTCAACACTAACACAAGTGCAAAAAGTGGTTTTTCAACAATAACACAAGTGCGAAAAGTGTTTTTTCCACACTAATACAAGTGCAAAAGTGGTTTACTGCACCAACACAAGTGCGAAAAGTGATTTTTCAACACTAACACAAGTGCGAAAAGTGGTTTTTCAACACTAACACAAGTGCGAAAAGTGGTTTTTCAACACTATCACAAGTGCAAAAAGTGTTTTTTCCACACTAATACAAGTGCAAAAGTGGTTTCCTGCACCAACACAAGTGCGAAAAGTGGTTTTTCAACACTAACACAAGTGCGAAAAGTGGTTTTTCAACACTAACACAAGTGCGAAAAGTGGTTTTTCCACACTAATACAAGTGCAAAAGTGGTTTACTGCACCAACACAAGTGCGAAAAGTGGTTTTTCAACACTAACACAAGTGCGAAAAGTGGTTTTTCAACACTATCACAAGTGCAAAAAGTGTTTTTTCTGCACTAATACAAGTGCAAAAGTGGTTTCCTGCACCAACACAAGTGCGAAAAGTGGTTTTTCAACACTAACACAAGTGCGAAAAGTGGTTTTTCAACACTAACACAAGTGCGAAAAGTGGTTTTTCCACACTAATACAAGTGCAAAAGTGGTTTTTCAACACTAACACAAGTGCGAAAAGTGGTTTTTCAACACTATCACAAGTGCAAAAAGTGTTTTTTCCACACCAATACAAGTGCAAAAGTGGTTTCCTGCACCAACACAAGTGCGAAAAGTGGTTTTTCAACACTAACACAAGTGCGAAAAGTGGTTTTTCAACACTATCACAAGTGCAAAAAGTGTTTTTTCCAAACTAATACAAGTGCAAGAGTGGTTTCCTGCACCAACACAAGTGTGAAAAGTGGTTTTTCAACACTAACACAAGTGCGAAAAGTGCTTTTCAACACTAACACAAGTGCAAAAAGTGGTTTTTCAACACTATCACAAGTGCAAAAAGTGTTTTTTCCACACTAATACAAGTGCAAAAGTGGTTTCCTGCACCAACACAAGTGCGAAAAGTGGTTTTTCAACACTAACACAAGTGTGAAAAGTGGTTTTTCAACACTAACACAAGTGCGAAAAGTGGTTTTCCACACTAATACAAGTGCAAAAGTGGTTTCCTGCACCAACACAAGTGCGAAAAGTGGTTTTTCAACACTAACACAAGTGCGAAAAGTGGTTTTTCAACACTATCACAAGTGCAAAATGTGTTTTTCCACACTAATACAAGTGCAAAAATGGTTTCCTGCACCAACACAAGTGCGAAAAGTGGTTTTTCAACACTAACACAAGTGCGAAAAGTGTTTTTTCCACACTAATACAAGTGCAAAAGTGGTTTCCTGCACCAACACAAGTGCGAAAAGTGGTTTTTCAACACTAACACAAGTGTGAAAAGTGGTTTTTCAACACTAACACAAGTGCGAAAAGTGTTTTTTCCACACTAATACAAGTGCAAAAGTGGTTTCCTGCACCAACACAAGTGCGAAAAGTGGTTTTTCAACACTAACACAAGTGCGAAAAGTGGTTTTTCAACACTATCACAAGTGCAAAAAGTGTTTTTTCCACACTAATACAAGTGCAAAAGTGGTTTCCTGCACCAACACAAGTGCGAAAAGTGGTTTTTCAACACTAACACAAGTGCTAAAAGTGGTTTTTCAACACTAACACAAGTGCGAAAAGTGGTTTTTCAACACTATCACAAGTGCAAAAAGTGTTTTTTCCACACTAATACAAGTGCAAAAGTGGTTTCCTGCACCAACACAAGTGCGAAAAGTGGTTTTTCAACACTAACACAAGTGCGAAAAGTGGTTTTTCAACACTAACACAAGTGCGAAAAGTGGTTTTTCAACACTATCACAAGTGCAAAAAGTGTTTTTTCCACACTAATACAAGTGCAAAAGTGGTTTCCTGCACCAACACAAGTGCGAAAAGTGGTTTTTCAACACTAACACAAGTGCGAAAAGTGTTTTTTCCACACTAATACAAGTGCGAAAAGTGGTTTTTCCACACTAATACAAGTGCAAAAGTGGTTTCCTGCACCAACACAAGTGCGAAAAGTGGTTTTTCAAAACTAACACAAGTGCGAAAAGTGGTTTTTCAACACTATCACAAGTGCAAAAAGTGTTTTTTCCACACTAATACAAGTGCAAAAGTGGTTTCCTGCACCAACACAAGTGCGAAAAGTGGTTTTTCAACACTAACACAAGTGCGAAAAGTGGTTTTTCAACACTATCACAAGTGCAAAAAGTCTTTTTTCCACACTAATGCAAGTGCAAAAGTGGTTTCCTGCACCAACACAAGTGCGAAAAGTGGTTTTTCAACACTAACACAAGGGCGAAAAGTGGTTTTTCAACACTAACACAAGTGCAAAAAGTGGTTTTTCAACAATAACACAAGTGCGAAAAGTGTTTTTTCCACACTAATACAAGTGCAAAAGTGGTTTACTGCACCAACACAAGTGCGAAAAGTGGTTTTTCAACACTAACACAAGTGCGAAAAGTGGTTTTTCAACACTAACACAAGGGCGAAAAGTGGTTTTTCAACACTAACACAAGTGCAAAAAGTGGTTTTTCAACAATAACACAAGTGCGAAAAGTGTTTTTTCCACACTAATACAAGTGCAAAAGTGGTTTACTGCACCAACACAAGTGCGAAAAGTGGTTTTTCAACACTAACACAAGTGCGAAAAGTGGTTTTTCAACACTAACACAAGTGCGAAAAGTGGTTTTTCAACACTATCACAAGTGCAAAAAGTGTTTTTTCCACACTAATACAAGTGCAAAAGTGGTTTCCTGCACCAACACAAGTGCGAAAAGTGGTTTTTCAACACTAACACAAGTGCGAAAAGTGGTTTTTCAACACTAACACAAGTGCGAAAAGTGGTTTTTCCACACTAATACAAGTGCAAAAGTGGTTTACTGCACCAACACAAGTGCGAAAAGTGGTTTTTCAACACTAACACAAGTGCGAAAAGTGGTTTTTCAACACTATCACAAGTGCAAAAAGTGTTTTTTCTGCACTAATACAAGTGCAAAAGTGGTTTCCTGCACCAACACAAGTGCGAAAAGTGGTTTTTCAACACTAACACAGGTGCGAAAAGTGGTTTTTCAACACTAACACAAGTGCGAAAAGTGGTTTTTCCACACTAATACAAGTGCAAAAGTGGTTTCCTGCACCAACACAAGTGCGAAAAGTGGTTTTTCAACACTAACACAAGTGCGAAAAGTGGTTTTTCAACACTATCACAAGTGCAAAAAGTGTTTTTTCCACACCAATACAAGTGCAAAAGTGGTTTCCTGCACCAACACAAGTGCGAAAAGTGGTTTTTCAACACTAACACAAGTGCGAAAAGTGGTTTTTCAACACTATCACAAGTGCAAAAAGTGTTTTTTCCAAACTAATACAAGTGCAAGAGTGGTTTCCTGCACCAACACAAGTGTGAAAAGTGGTTTTTCAACACTAACACAAGTGCGAAAAGTGCTTTTCAACACTAACACAAGTGCAAAATGTGTTTTTCCACACTAATACAAGTGCAAAAGTGGTTTCCTGCACCAACACAAGTGCGAAAAGTGGTTTTTCAACACTAACACAAGTGCGAAAAGTGTTTTTTCCACACTAATACAAGTGCAAAAGTGGTTTCCTGCACCAACACAAGTGCGAAAAGTGGTTTTTCAACACTAACACAAGTGTGAAAAGTGGTTTTTCAACACTAACACAAGTGCGAAAAGTGTTTTTTCCACACTAATACAAGTGCAAAAGTGGTTTCCTGCACCAACACAAGTGCGAAAAGTGGTTTTTCAACACTAACACAAGTGCGAAAAGTGGTTTTTCAACACTATCACAAGTGCAAAAAGTGTTTTTTCCACACTAATACAAGTGCAAAAGTGGTTTCCTGCACCAACACAAGTGCGAAAAGTGGTTTTTCAACACTAACACAAGTGCTAAAAGTGGTTTTTCAACACTAACACAAGTGCGAAAAGTGGTTTTTCAACACTATCACAAGTGCAAAAAGTGTTTTTTCCACACTAATACAAGTGCAAAAGTGGTTTCCTGCACCAACACAAGTGCGAAAAGTGGTTTTTCAACACTAACACAAGTGCGAAAAGTGGTTTTTCAACACTAACACAAGTGCGAAAAGTGGTTTTTCAACACTATCACAAGTGCAAAAAGTGTTTTTTCCACACTAATACAAGTGCAAAAGTGGTTTCCTGCACCAACACAAGTGCGAAAAGTGGTTTTTCAACACTAACACAAGTGCGAAAAGTGTTTTTTCCACACTAATACAAGTGCGAAAAGTGGTTTTTCCACACTAATACAAGTGCAAAAGTGGTTTCCTGCACCAACACAAGTGCGAAAAGTGGTTTTTCAAAACTAACACAAGTGCAAAAAGTGTTTTTTCCACACTAATACAAGTGCAAAAGTGGTTTCCTGCACCAACACAAGTGCGAAAAGTGGTTTTTCAACACTAACACAAGTGCGAAAAGTGGTTTTTCAACACTATCACAAGTGCAAAAAGTCTTTTTTCCACACTAATGCAAGTGCAAAAGTGGTTTCCTTTACCAACACAAGTGCGAAAAGTGGTTTTTCAACACTAACACAAGGGCGAAAAGTGGTTTTTCAACACTAACACAAGTGCAAAAAGTGGTTTTTCAACAATAACACAAGTGCGAAAAGTGTTTTTTCCACACTAATACAAGTGCAAAAGTGGTTTACTGCACCAACACAAGTGCGAAAAGTGGTTTTTCAACACTAACACAAGTGCGAAAAGTGGTTTTTCAACACTAACACAAGGGCGAAAAGTGGTTTTTCAACACTAACACAAGTGCAAAAAGTGGTTTTTCAACAATAACACAAGTGCGAAAAGTGTTTTTTCCACACTAATACAAGTGCAAAAGTGGTTTACTGCACCAACACAAGTGCGAAAAGTGGTTTTTCAACACTAACACAAGTGCGAAAAGTGGTTTTTCAACACTAACACAAGTGCGAAAAGTGGTTTTTCAACACTATCACAAGTGCAAAAAGTGTTTTTTCCACACTAATACAAGTGCAAAAGTGGTTTCCTGCACCAACACAAGTGCGAAAAGTGGTTTTTCAACACTAACACAAGTGCGAAAAGTGGTTTTTCAACACTAACACAAGTGCGAAAAGTGGTTTTTCCACACTAATACAAGTGCAAAAGTGGTTTACTGCACCAACACAAGTGCGAAAAGTGGTTTTTCAACACTAACACAAGTGCGAAAAGTGGTTTTTCAACACTATCACAAGTGCAAAAAGTGTTTTTTTCTGCACTAATACAAGTGCAAAAGTGGTTTCCTGCACCAACACAAGTGCGAAAAGTGGTTTTTCAACACTAACACAAGTGCGAAAAGTGGTTTTTCAACACTAACACAAGTGCGAAAAGTGGTTTTTCCACACTAATACAAGTGCAAAAGTGGTTTCCTGCACCAACACAAGTGCGAAAAGTGGTTTTTCAACACTAACACAAGTGCGAAAAGTGGTTTTTCAACACTATCACAAGTGCAAAAAGTGTTTTTTCCACACCAATACAAGTGCAAAAGTGGTTTCCTGCACCAACACAAGTGCGAAAAGTGGTTTTTCAACACTAACACAAGTGCGAAAAGTGGTTTTTCAACACTATCACAAGTGCAAAAAGTGTTTTTTCCAAACTAATACAAGTGCAAGAGTGGTTTCCTGCACCAACACAAGTGTGAAAAGTGGTTTTTCAACACTAACACAAGTGCGAAAAGTGCTTTTCAACACTAACACAAGTGCAAAATGTGTTTTTCCACACTAATACAAGTGCAAAAGTGGTTTCCTGCACCAACACAAGTGCGAAAAGTGGTTTTTCAACACTAACACAAGTGCGAAAAGTGTTTTTTCCACACTAATACAAGTGCAAAAGTGGTTTCCTGCACCAACACAAGTGCGAAAAGTGGTTTTTCAACACTAACACAAGTGTGAAAAGTGGTTTTTCAACACTAACACAAGTGCGAAAAGTGTTTTTTCCACACTAATACAAGTGCAAAAGTGGTTTCCTGCACCAACACAAGTGCGAAAAGTGGTTTTTCAACACTAACACAAGTGCGAAAAGTGGTTTTTCAACACTATCACAAGTGCAAAAAGTGTTTTTTCCACACTAATACAAGTGCAAAAGTGGTTTCCTGCACCAACACAAGTGCGAAAAGTGGTTTTTCAACACTAACACAAGTGCTAAAAGTGGTTTTTCAACACTAACACAAGTGCGAAAAGTGGTTTTTCAACACTATCACAAGTGCAAAAAGTGTTTTTTCCACACTAATACAAGTGCAAAAGTGGTTTCCTGCACCAACACAAGTGCGAAAAGTGGTTTTTCAACACTAACACAAGTGCGAAAAGTGGTTTTTCAACACTAACACAAGTGCGAAAAGTGGTTTTTCAACACTATCACAAGTGCAAAAAGTGTTTTTTCCACACTAATACAAGTGCAAAAGTGGTTTCCTGCACCAACACAAGTGCGAAAAGTGGTTTTTCAACACTAACACAAGTGCGAAAAGTGTTTTTTCCACACTAATACAAGTGCGAAAAGTGGTTTTTCCACACTAATACAAGTGCAAAAGTGGTTTCCTGCACCAACACAAGTGCGAAAAGTGGTTTTTCAAAACTAACACAAGTGCGAAAAGTGGTTTTTCAACACTATCACAAGTGCAAAAAGTGTTTTTTCCACACTAATACAAGTGCAAAAGTGGTTTCCTGCACCAACACAAGTGCGAAAAGTGGTTTTTCAACACTAACACAAGTGCGAAAAGTGGTTTTTCAACACTATCACAAGTGCAAAAAGTCTTTTTTCCACACTAATGCAAGTGCAAAAGTGGTTTCCTGCACCAACACAAGTGCGAAAAGTGGTTTTTCAACACTAACACAAGGGCGAAAAGTGGTTTTTCAACACTAACACAAGTGCAAAAAGTGGTTTTTCAACAATAACACAAGTGCGAAAAGTGTTTTTTCCACACTAATACAAGTGCAAAAGTGGTTTACTGCACCAACACAAGTGCGAAAAGTGGTTTTTCAACACTAACACAAGTGCGAAAAGTGGTTTTTCAACACTAACACAAGTGCGAAAAGTGGTTTTTCAACACTATCACAAGTGCAAAAAGTGTTTTTTCCACACTAATACAAGTGCAAAAGTGGTTTCCTGCACCAACACAAGTGCGAAAAGTGGTTTTTCAACACTAACACAAGTGCGAAAAGTGGTTTTTCAACACTAACACAAGTGCGAAAAGTGGTTTTTCCACACTAATACAAGTGCAAAAGTGGTTTACTGCACCAACACAAGTGCGAAAAGTGGTTTTTCAACACTAACACAAGTGCGAAAAGTGGTTTTTCAACACTATCACAAGTGCAAAAAGTGTTTTTTCTACACTAATACAAGTGCAAAAGTGGTTTCCTGCACCAACACAAGTGCGAAAAGTGGTTTTTCAACACTAACACAAGTGCGAAAAGTGGTTTTTCAACACTAACACAAGTGCGAAAAGTGGTTTTTCCACACTAATACAAGTGCAAAAGTGGTTTCCTGCACCAACACAAGTGCGAAAAGTGGTTTTTCAACACTAACGCAAGTGCGAAAAGTGGTTTTTCAACACTATCACAAGTGCAAAAAGTGTTTTTTCCACACCAATACAAGTGCAAAAGTGGTTTCCTGCACCAACACAAGTGCGAAAAGTGGTTTTTCAACACTAACACAAGTGCGAAAAGTGGTTTTTCAACACTATCACAAGTGCAAAAAGTGTTTTTTCCAAACTAATACAAGTGCAAGAGTGGTTTCCTGCACCAACACAAGTGTGAAAAGTGGTTTTTCAACACTAACACATGTGCGAAAAGTGCTTTTCAACACTAACACAAGTGCAAAAAGTGGTTTTTCAACACTATCACAAGTGCAAAAAGTGTTTTTTCCACACTAATACAAGTGCAAAAGTGGTTTCCTGCACCAACACAAGTGCGAAAAGTGGTTTTTCAACACTAACACAAGTGCGAAAAGTGGTTTTTCAACACTAACACAAGTGCGAAAAGTGGTTTTTCAACACTATCACAAGTGCAAAAAGTGTTTTTTCCACACTAATACAAGTGCAAAAGTGGTTTCCTGCACCAACACAAGTGCGAAAAGTGGTTTTTCAACACTAACATAAGTGCGAAAAGTGTTTTTTCCACACTAATACAAGTGCGAAAAGTGGTTTTTCCACACTAATACAAGTGCAAAAGTGGTTTCCTGCACCAACACAAGTGCGAAAAGTGGTTTTTCAAAACTAACACAAGTGCGAAAAGTGGTTTTTCAACACTATCACAAGTGCAAAAAGTGTTTTTTCCACACTAATACAAGTGCAAAAGTGGTTTCCTGCACCAACACAAGTGCGAAAAGTGGTTTTTCAACACTAACACAAGTGCGAAAAGTGGTTTTTCAACACTATCACAAGTGCAAAAAGTGTTTTTTCCACACTAATGCAAGTGCAAAAGTGGTTTCCTGCACCAACACAAGTGCAAAAAGTGGTTTTTCAACACTAACACAAGGGCGAAAAGTGGTTTTTCAACACTAACACAAGTGCAAAAAGAGGTTTTTCAACAATAACACAAGTGCGAAAAGTGTTTTTTCCACACTAATGCAAGTGCAAAAGTGGTTTACTGCACCAACACAAGTGCGAAAAGTGGTTTTTCAACACTAACACAAGTGCGAAAAGTGGTTTTTCAACACTAACACAAGTGCGAAAAGTGGTTTTTCAACACTATCACAAGTGCAAAAAGTGTTTTTTCCACACTAATACAAGTGCAAAAGTGGTTTCCTGCACCAACACAAGTGCGAAAAGTGGTTTTTCAACACTAACACAAGTGCGAAAAGTGGTTTTTCAACACTAACACAAGTGCGAAAAGTGGTTTTACCACACTAATACAAGTGCAAAAGTGGTTTACTGCACCAACACAAGTGCGAAAAGTGGTTTTTCAACACTAACACAAGTGCGAAAAGTGGTTTTTCAACACTATCACAAGTGCAAAAAGTGTTTTTTCTACACTAATACAAGTGCAAAAGTGGTTTCCTGCACCAACACAAGTGTGAAAAGTGGTTTTTCAACACTAACACAAGTGCGAAAAGTGGTTTTTCAACACTAACACAAGTGCGAAAAGTGGTTTTTCCACACTAATACAAGTGCAAAAGTGGTTTCCTGCACCAACACAAGTGCGAAAAGTGGTTTTTCAACACTAACACAAGTGCGAAAAGTGGTTTTTCAACACTATCACAAGTGCAAAAAGTGTTTTTTCCACACCAATACAAGTGCAAAAGTGGTTTCCTGCACCAACACAAGTGCGAAAAGTGGTTTTTGAACACTAACACAAGTGCGAAAAGTGGTTTTTCAACACTATCACAAGTGCAAAAAGTGTTTTTTCCAAACCAATACAAGTGCAAGAGTGGTTTCCTGCACCAACACAAGTGTGAAAAGTGGTTTTTCAACACTAACACAAGTGCGAAAAGTGCTTTTCAACACTAACACAAGTGCAAAAAGTGGTTTTTCAACACTATCACAAGTGCAAAAAGTGTTTTTTCCACACTAATACAAGTGCAAAAGTGGTTTCCTGCACCAACACAAGTGCGAAAAGTGGTTTTTCAACACTAACACAAGTGTGAAAAGTGGTTTTTCAACACTAACACAAGTGCGAAAAGTGGTTTTCCACACTAATACAAGTGCAAAAGTGGTTTCCTGCACCAACACAAGTGCGAAAAGTGGTTTTTCAACACTAACACAAGTGCGAAAAGTGGTTTTTCAACACTATCACAAGTGCAAAATGTGTTTTTTCCACACTAATACAAGTGCAAAAGTGGTTTCCTGCACCAACACAAGTGCGAAAAGTGGTTTTTCAACACTAACACAAGTGTGAAAAGTGGTTTTTCAACACTATCACAAGTGCAAAAAGTGTTTTTTCCACACTAATACAAGTGCAAAAGTGGTTTCCTGCACCAACACAAGTGCGAAAAGTGGTTTTTCAACACTAACACAGGTGCTAGAAGTGGTTTTTCAACACTAACACAAGTGCGAAAAGTTGTTTTTCCACACTATCACAAGTGCAAAAAGTGTTTTTTCTACACTAATACAAGTGCAAAAGTGGTTTCCTGCACCAACACAAGTGCGAAAAGTGGTTTTTCAACACTAACACAAGTGCGAAAAGTGGTTTTTCAACACTAACACAAGTGCGAAAAGTGGTTTTTCCACACTAATACAAGTGCAAAAGTGGTTTCCTGCACCAACACAAGTGCGAAAAATGGTTTTTCAACACTAACGCAAGTGCGAAAAGTGGTTTTTCAACACTATCACAAGTGCAAAAAGTGTTTTTTCCACACCTATACAAGTGCAAAAGTGGTTTCCTGCACCAACACAAGTGCGAAAAGTGGTTTTTCAACACTAACACAAGTGCGAAAAGTGGTTTTTCAACACTATCACAAGTGCAAAAAGTGTTTTTTCCAAACTAATACAAGTGCAAGAGTGGTTTCCTGCACCAACACAAGTGTGAAAAGTGGTTTTTCAACACTAACACAAGTGCGAAAAGTGCTTTTCAACACTAACACAAGTGCAAAAAGTGGTTTTTCAACACTATCACAAGTGCAAAAAGTGTTTTTTCCACACTAATACAAGTGCAAAAGTGGTTTCCTGCACCAACACAAGTGCGAAAAGTGGTTTTTCAACACTAACACAAGTGCGAAAAGTGGTTTTTCAACACTAACACAAGTGCGAAAAGTGGTTTTTCAACACTATCACAAGTGCAAAAAGTGTTTTTTCCACACTAATACAAGTGCAAAAGTGGTTTCCTGCACCAACACAAGTGCGAAAAGTGGTTTTTCAACACTAACACAAGTGCGAAAAGTGTTTTTTCCACACTAATACAAGTGCGAAAAGTGGTTTTTCCACACTAATACAAGTGCAAAAGTGGTTTCCTGCACCAACACAAGTGCGAAAAGTGGTTTTTCAAAACTAACACAAGTGCGAAAAGTGGTTTTTCAACACTATCACAAGTGCAAAAAGTGTTTTTTCCACACTAATACAAGTGCAAAAGTGGTTTCCTGCACCAACACAAGTGCGAAAAGTGGTTTTTCAACACTAACACAAGTGCGAAAAGTGGTTTTTCAACACTATCACAAGTGCAAAAAGTGTTTTTTCCACACTAATGCAAGTGCAAAAGTGGTTTCCTGCACCAACACAAGTGCGAAAAGTGGTTTTTCAACACTAACACAAGGGCGAAAAGTGGTTTTTCAACACTAACACAAGTGCAAAAAGTGGTTTTTCAACAATAACACAAGTGCGAAAAGTGTTTTTTCCACACTAATACAAGTGCAAAAGTGGTTTACTGCACCAACACAAGTGCGAAAAGTGGTTTTTCAACACTAACACAAGTGCGAAAAGTGGTTTTTCAACACTAACACAAGTGCGAAAAGTGGTTTTTCAACACTATCACAAGTGCAAAAAGTGTTTTTTCCACACTAATACAAGTGCAAAAGTGGTTTCCTGCACCAACACAAGTGCGAAAAGTGGTTTTTCAATACTAACACAAGTGCGAAAAGTGGTTTTTCAACACTAACACAAGTGCGAAAAGTGGTTTTTCCACACTAATACAAGTGCAAAAGTGGTTTACTGCACCAACACAAGTGCGAAAAGTGGTTTTTCAACACTAACACAAGTGCGAAAAGTGGTTTTTCAACACTATCACAAGTGCAAAAAGTGTTTTTTCTGCACTAATACAAGTGCAAAAGTGGTTTCCTGCACCAACACAAGTGCGAAAAGTGGTTTTTCAACACTAACACAAGTGCGAAAAGTGGTTTTTCAACACTAACACAAGTGCGAAAAGTGGTTTTTCCACACTAATACAAGTGCAAAAGTGGTTTTTCAACACTAACACAAGTGCGAAAAGTGGTTTTTCAACACTATCACAAGTGCAAAAAGTGTTTTTTCCACACCAATACAAGTGCAAAAGTGGTTTCCTGCACCAACACAAGTGCGAAAAGTGGTTTTTCAACACTAACACAAGTGCGAAAAGTGGTTTTTCAACACTATCACAAGTGCAAAAAGTGTTTTTTCCAAACTAATACAAGTGCAAGAGTGGTTTCCTGCACCAACACAAGTGTGAAAAGTGGTTTTTCAACACTAACACAAGTGCGAAAAGTGCTTTTCAACACTAACACAAGTGCAAAAAGTGGTTTTTCAACACTATCACAAGTGCAAAAAGTGTTTTTTCCACACTAATACAAGTGCAAAAGTGGTTTCCTGCACCAACACAAGTGCGAAAAGTGGTTTTTCAACACTAACACAAGTGTGAAAAGTGGTTTTTCAACACTAACACAAGTGCGAAAAGTGGTTTTCCACACTAATACAAGTGCAAAAGTGGTTTCCTGCACCAACACAAGTGCGAAAAGTGGTTTTTCAACACTAACACAAGTGCGAAAAGTGGTTTTTCAACACTATCACAAGTGCAAAATGTGTTTTTCCACACTAATACAAGTGCAAAAGTGGTTTCCTGCACCAACACAAGTGCGAAAAGTGGTTTTTCAACACTAACACAAGTGCGAAAAGTGTTTTTTCCACACTAATACAAGTGCAAAAGTGGTTTCCTGCACCAACACAAGTGCGAAAAGTGGTTTTTCAACACTAACACAAGTGTGAAAAGTGGTTTTTCAACACGAACACAAGTGCGAAAAGTGTTTTTTCCACACTAATACAAGTGCAAAAGTGGTTTCCTGCACCAACACAAGTGCGAAAAGTGGTTTTTCAACACTAACACAAGTGCGAAAAGTGGTTTTTCAACACTATCACAAGTGCAAAAAGTGTTTTTTCCACACTAATACAAGTGCAAAAGTGGTTTCCTGCACCAACACAAGTGCGAAAAGTGGTTTTTCAACACTAACACAAGTGCTAAAAGTGGTTTTTCAACACTAACACAAGTGCGAAAAGTGGTTTTTCAACACTATCACAAGTGCAAAAAGTGTTTTTTCCACACTAATACAAGTGCAAAAGTGGTTTCCTGCACCAACACAAGTGCGAAAAGTAGTTTTTCAACACTAACACAAGTGCGAAAAGTGGTTTTTCAACACTAACACAAGTGCGAAAAGTGGTTTTTCAACACTATCACAAGTGCAAAAAGTGTTTTTTCCACACTAATACAAGTGCAAAAGTGGTTTCCTGCACCAACACAAGTGCGAAAAGTGGTTTTTCAACACTAACACAAGTGCGAAAAGTGTTTTTTCCACACTAATACAAGTGCGAAAAGTGGTTTTTCCACACTAATACAAGTGCAAAAGTGGTTTCCTGCACCAACACAAGTGCGAAAAGTGGTTTTTCAAAACTAACACAAGTGCGAAAAGTGGTTTTTCAACACTATCACAAGTGCAAAAAGTGTTTTTTCCACACTAATACAAGTGCAAAAGTGGTTTCCTGCACCAACACAAGTGCGAAAAGTGGTTTTTCAACACTAACACAAGTGCGAAAAGTGGTTTTTCAACACTATCACAAGTGCAAAAAGTCTTTTTTCCACACTAATGCAAGTGCAAAAGTGGTTTCCTGCACCAACACAAGTGCGAAAAGTGGTTTTTCAACACTAACACAAGGGCGAAAAGTGGTTTTTCAACACTAACACAAGTGCAAAAAGTGGTTTTTCAACAATAACACAAGTGCGAAAAGTGTTTTTTCCACACTAATACAAGTGCAAAAGTGGTTTACTGCACCAACACAAGTGCGAAAAGTGGTTTTTCAACACTAACACAAGTGCGAAAAGTGGTTTTTCAACACTAACACAAGGGCGAAAAGTGGTTTTTCAACACTAACACAAGTGCAAAAAGTGGGTTTTCAACAATAACACAAGTGCGAAAAGTGTTTTTTCCACACTAATACAAGTGCAAAAGTGGTTTACTGCACCAACACAAGTGCGAAAAGTGGTTTTTCAACACTAACACAAGTGCGAAAAGTGGTTTTTCAACACTAACACAAGTGCGAAAAGTGGTTTTTCAACACTATCACAAGTGCAAAAAGTGTTTTTTCCACACTAATACAAGTGCAAAAGTGGTTTCCTGCACCAACACAAGTGCGAAAAGTGGTTTTTCAACACTAACACAAGTGCGAAAAGTGGTTTTTCAACACTAACACAAGTGCGAAAAGTGGTTTTTCCACACTAATACAAGTGCAAAAGTGGTTTACTGCACCAACACAAGTGCGAAAAGTGGTTTTTCAACACTAACACAAGTGCGAAAAGTGGTTTTTCAACACTATCACAAGTGCAAAAAGTGTTTTTTCTGCACTAATACAAGTGCAAAAGTGGTTTCCTGCACCAACACAAGTGCGAAAAGTGGTTTTTCAACACTAACACAGGTGCGAAAAGTGGTTTTTCAACACTAACACAAGTGCGAAAAGTGGTTTTTCCACACTAATACAAGTGCAAAAGTGGTTTCCTGCACCAACACAAGTGCGAAAAGTGGTTTTTCAACACTAACACAAGTGCGAAAAGTGGTTTTTCAACACTATCACAAGTGCAAAAAGTGTTTTTTCCACACCAATACAAGTGCAAAAGTGGTTTCCTGCACCAACACAAGTGCGAAAAGTGGTTTTTCAACACTAACACAAGTGCGAAAAGTGGTTTTTCAACACTATCACAAGTGCAAAAAGTGTTTTTTCCAAACTAATACAAGTGCAAGAGTGGTTTCCTGCACCAACACAAGTGTGAAAAGTGGTTTTTCAACACTAACACAAGTGCGAAAAGTGCTTTTCAACACTAACACAAGTGCAAAATGTGTTTTTCCACACTAATACAAGTGCAAAAGTGGTTTCCTGCACCAACACAAGTGCGAAAAGTGGTTTTTCAACACTAACACAAGTGCGAAAAGTGTTTTTTCCACACTAATACAAGTGCAAAAGTGGTTTCCTGCACCAACACAAGTGCGAAAAGTGGTTTTTCAACACTAACACAAGTGTGAAAAGTGGTTTTTCAACACTAACACAAGTGCGAAAAGTGTTTTTTCCACACTAATACAAGTGCAAAAGTGGTTTCCTGCACCAACACAAGTGCGAAAAGTGGTTTTTCAACACTAACACAAGTGCGAAAAGTGGTTTTTCAACACTATCACAAGTGCAAAAAGTGTTTTTTCCACACTAATACAAGTGCAAAAGTGGTTTCCTGCACCAACACAAGTGCGAAAAGTGGTTTTTCAACACTAACACAAGTGCTAAAAGTGGTTTTTCAACACTAACACAAGTGCGAAAAGTGGTTTTTCAACACTATCACAAGTGCAAAAAGTGTTTTTTCCACACTAATACAAGTGCAAAAGTGGTTTCCTGCACCAACACAAGTGCGAAAAGTGGTTTTTCAACACTAACACAAGTGCGAAAAGTGGTTTTTCAACACTAACACAAGTGCGAAAAGTGGTTTTTCAACACTATCACAAGTGCAAAAAGTGTTTTTTCCACACTAATACAAGTGCAAAAGTGGTTTCCTGCACCAACACAAGTGCGAAAAGTGGTTTTTCAACACTAACACAAGTGCGAAAAGTGTTTTTTCCACACTAATACAAGTGCGAAAAGTGGTTTTTCCACACTAATACAAGTGCAAAAGTGGTTTCCTGCACCAACACAAGTGCGAAAAGTGGTTTTTCAAAACTAACACAAGTGCAAAAAGTGTTTTTTCCACACTAATACAAGTGCAAAAGTGGTTTCCTGCACCAACACAAGTGCGAAAAGTGGTTTTTCAACACTAACACAAGTGCGAAAAGTGGTTTTTCAACACTATCACAAGTGCAAAAAGTCTTTTTTCCACACTAATGCAAGTGCAAAAGTGGTTTCCTGCACCAACACAAGTGCGAAAAGTGGTTTTTCAACACTAACACAAGGGCGAAAAGTGGTTTTTCAACACTAACACAAGTGCAAAAAGTGGTTTTTCAACAATAACACAAGTGCGAAAAGTGTTTTTTCCACACTAATACAAGTGCAAAAGTGGTTTACTGCACCAACACAAGTGCGAAAAGTGGTTTTTCAACACTAACACAAGTGCGAAAAGTGGTTTTTCAACACTATCACAAGTGCAAAAAGTGTTTTTTCCAAACTAATACAAGTGCAAGAGTGGTTTCCTGCACCAACACAAGTGTGAAAAGTGGTTTTTCAACACTAACACAAGTGCGAAAAGTGCTTTTCAACACTAACACAAGTGCAAAAAGTGGTTTTTCAACACTATCACAAGTGCAAAAAGTGTTTTTTCCACACTAATACAAGTGCAAAAGTGGTTTCCTGCACCAACACAAGTGCGAAAAGTGGTTTTTCAACACTAACACAAGTGTGAAAAGTGGTTTTTCAACACTAACACAAGTGCGAAAAGTGGTTTTCCACACTAATACAAGTGCAAAAGTGGTTTCCTGCACCAACACAAGTGCGAAAAGTGGTTTTTCAACACTAACACAAGTGCGAAAAGTGGTTTTTCAACACTATCACAAGTGCAAAATGTGTTTTTCCACACTAATACAAGTGCAAAAGTGGTTTCCTGCACCAACACAAGTGCGAAAAGTGGTTTTTCAACACTAACACAAGTGCGAAAAGTGTTTTTTCCACACTAATACAAGTGCAAAAGTGGTTTCCTGCACCAACACAAGTGCGAAAAGTGGTTTTTCAACACTAACACAAGTGTGAAAAGTGGTTTTTCAACACGAACACAAGTGCGAAAAGTGTTTTTTCCACACTAATACAAGTGCAAAAGTGGTTTCCTGCACCAACACAAGTGCGAAAAGTGGTTTTTCAACACTAACACAAGTGCGAAAAGTGGTTTTTCAACACTATCACAAGTGCAAAAAGTGTTTTTTCCACACTAATACAAGTGCAAAAGTGGTTTCCTGCACCAACACAAGTGCGAAAAGTGGTTTTTCAACACTAACACAAGTGCTAAAAGTGGTTTTTCAACACTAACACAAGTGCGAAAAGTGGTTTTTCAACACTATCACAAGTGCAAAAAGTGTTTTTTCCACACTAATACAAGTGCAAAAGTGGTTTCCTGCACCAACACAAGTGCGAAAAGTAGTTTTTCAACACTAACACAAGTGCGAAAAGTGGTTTTTCAACACTAACACAAGTGCGAAAAGTGGTTTTTCAACACTATCACAAGTGCAAAAAGTGTTTTTTCCACACTAATACAAGTGCAAAAGTGGTTTCCTGCACCAACACAAGTGCGAAAAGTGGTTTTTCAACACTAACACAAGTGCGAAAAGTGTTTTTTCCACACTAATACAAGTGCGAAAAGTGGTTTTTCCACACTAATACAAGTGCAAAAGTGGTTTCCTGCACCAACACAAGTGCGAAAAGTGGTTTTTCAAAACTAACACAAGTGCGAAAAGTGGTTTTTCAACACTATCACAAGTGCAAAAAGTGTTTTTTCCACACTAATACAAGTGCAAAAGTGGTTTCCTGCACCAACACAAGTGCGAAAAGTGGTTTTTCAACACTAACACAAGTGCGAAAAGTGGTTTTTCAACACTATCACAAGTGCAAAAAGTCTTTTTTCCACACTAATGCAAGTGCAAAAGTGGTTTCCTGCACCAACACAAGTGCGAAAAGTGGTTTTTCAACACTAACACAAGGGCGAAAAGTGGTTTTTCAACACTAACACAAGTGCAAAAAGTGGTTTTTCAACAATAACACAAGTGCGAAAAGTGTTTTTTCCACACTAATACAAGTGCAAAAGTGGTTTACTGCACCAACACAAGTGCGAAAAGTGGTTTTTCAACACTAACACAAGTGCGAAAAGTGGTTTTTCAACACTAACACAAGGGCGAAAAGTGGTTTTTCAACACTAACACAAGTGCAAAAAGTGGTTTTTCAACAATAACACAAGTGCGAAAAGTGTTTTTTCCACACTAATACAAGTGCAAAAGTGGTTTACTGCACCAACACAAGTGCGAAAAGTGGTTTTTCAACACTAACACAAGTGCGAAAAGTGGTTTTTCAACACTAACACAAGTGCGAAAAGTGGTTTTTCAACACTATCACAAGTGCAAAAAGTGTTTTTTCCACACTAATACAAGTGCAAAAGTGGTTTCCTGCACCAACACAAGTGCGAAAAGTGGTTTTTCAACACTAACACAAGTGCGAAAAGTGGTTTTTCAACACTAACACAAGTGCGAAAAGTGGTTTTTCCACACTAATACAAGTGCAAAAGTGGTTTACTGCACCAACACAAGTGCGAAAAGTGGTTTTTCAACACTAACACAAGTGCGAAAAGTGGTTTTTCAACACTATCACAAGTGCAAAAAGTGTTTTTTCTGCACTAATACAAGTGCAAAAGTGGTTTCCTGCACCAACACAAGTGCGAAAAGTGGTTTTTCAACACTAACACAGGTGCGAAAAGTGGTTTTTCAACACTAACACAAGTGCGAAAAGTGGTTTTTCCACACTAATACAAGTGCAAAAGTGGTTTCCTGCACCAACACAAGTGCGAAAAGTGGTTTTTCAACACTAACACAAGTGCGAAAAGTGGTTTTTCAACACTATCACAAGTGCAAAAAGTGTTTTTTCCACACCAATACAAGTGCAAAAGTGGTTTCCTGCACCAACACAAGTGCGAAAAGTGGTTTTTCAACACTAACACAAGTGCGAAAAGTGGTTTTTCAACACTATCACAAGTGCAAAAAGTGTTTTTTCCAAACTAATACAAGTGCAAGAGTGGTTTCCTGCACCAACACAAGTGTGAAAAGTGGTTTTTCAACACTAACACAAGTGCGAAAAGTGCTTTTCAACACTAACACAAGTGCAAAATGTGTTTTTCCACACTAATACAAGTGCAAAAGTGGTTTCCTGCACCAACACAAGTGCGAAAAGTGGTTTTTCAACACTAACACAAGTGCGAAAAGTGTTTTTTCCACACTAATACAAGTGCAAAAGTGGTTTCCTGCACCAACACAAGTGCGAAAAGTGGTTTTTCAACACTAACACAAGTGTGAAAAGTGGTTTTTCAACACTAACACAAGTGCGAAAAGTGTTTTTTCCACACTAATACAAGTGCAAAAGTGGTTTCCTGCACCAACACAAGTGCGAAAAGTGGTTTTTCAACACTAACACAAGTGCGAAAAGTGGTTTTTCAACACTATCACAAGTGCAAAAAGTGTTTTTTCCACACTAATACAAGTGCAAAAGTGGTTTCCTGCACCAACACAAGTGCGAAAAGTGGTTTTTCAACACTAACACAAGTGCTAAAAGTGGTTTTTCAACACTAACACAAGTGCGAAAAGTGGTTTTTCAACACTATCACAAGTGCAAAAAGTGTTTTTTCCACACTAATACAAGTGCAAAAGTGGTTTCCTGCACCAACACAAGTGCGAAAAGTGGTTTTTCAACACTAACACAAGTGCGAAAAGTGGTTTTTCAACACTAACACAAGTGCGAAAAGTGGTTTTTCAACACTATCACAAGTGCAAAAAGTGTTTTTTCCACACTAATACAAGTGCAAAAGTGGTTTCCTGCACCAACACAAGTGCGAAAAGTGGTTTTTCAACACTAACACAAGTGCGAAAAGTGTTTTTTCCACACTAATACAAGTGCGAAAAGTGGTTTTTCCACACTAATACAAGTGCAAAAGTGGTTTCCTGCACCAACACAAGTGCGAAAAGTGGTTTTTCAAAACTAACACAAGTGCAAAAAGTGTTTTTTCCACACTAATACAAGTGCAAAAGTGGTTTCCTGCACCAACACAAGTGCGAAAAGTGGTTTTTCAACACTAACACAAGTGCGAAAAGTGGTTTTTCAACACTATCACAAGTGCAAAAAGTCTTTTTTCCACACTAATGCAAGTGCAAAAGTGGTTTCCTGCACCAACACAAGTGCGAAAAGTGGTTTTTCAACACTAACACAAGGGCGAAAAGTGGTTTTTCAACACTAACACAAGTGCAAAAAGTGGTTTTTCAACAATAACACAAGTGCGAAAAGTGTTTTTTCCACACTAATACAAGTGCAAAAGTGGTTTACTGCACCAACACAAGTGCGAAAAGTGGTTTTTCAACACTAACACAAGTGCGAAAAGTGGTTTTTCAACACTAACACAAGGGCGAAAAGTGGTTTTTCAACACTAACACAAGTGCAAAAAGTGGTTTTTCAACAATAACACAAGTGCGAAAAGTGTTTTTTCCACACTAATACAAGTGCAAAAGTGGTTTACTGCACCAACACAAGTGCGAAAAGTGGTTTTTCAACACTAACACAAGTGCGAAAAGTGGTTTTTCAACACTAACACAAGTGCGAAAAGTGGTTTTTCAACACTATCACAAGTGCAAAAAGTGTTTTTTCCACACTAATACAAGTGCAAAAGTGGTTTCCTGCACCAACACAAGTGCGAAAAGTGGTTTTTCAACACTAACACAAGTGCGAAAAGTGGTTTTTCAACACTAACACAAGTGCGAAAAGTGGTTTTTCCACACTAATACAAGTGCAAAAGTGGTTTACTGCACCAACACAAGTGCGAAAAGTGGTTTTTCAACACTAACACAAGTGCGAAAAGTGGTTTTTCAACACTATCACAAGTGCAAAAAGTGTTTTTTCTGCACTAATACAAGTGCAAAAGTGGTTTCCTGCACCAACACAAGTGCGAAAAGTGGTTTTTCAACACTAACACAAGTGCGAAAAGTGGTTTTTCAACACTAACACAAGTGCGAAAAGTGGTTTTTCCACACTAATACAAGTGCAAAAGTGGTTTCCTGCACCAACACAAGTGCGAAAAGTGGTTTTTCAACACTAACACAAGTGCGAAAAGTGGTTTTTCAACACTATCACAAGTGCAAAAAGTGTTTTTTCCACACCAATACAAGTGCAAAAGTGGTTTCCTGCACCAACACAAGTGCGAAAAGTGGTTTTTCAACACTAACACAAGTGCGAAAAGTGGTTTTTCAACACTATCACAAGTGCAAAAAGTGTTTTTTCCAAACTAATACAAGTGCAAGAGTGGTTTCCTGCACCAACACAAGTGTGAAAAGTGGTTTTTCAACACTAACACAAGTGCGAAAAGTGCTTTTCAACACTAACACAAGTGCAAAATGTGTTTTTCCACACTAATACAAGTGCAAAAGTGGTTTCCTGCACCAACACAAGTGTGAAAAGTGGTTTTTCAACACTAACACAAGTGCGAAAAGTGTTTTTTCCACACTAATACAAGTGCAAAAGTGGTTTCCTGCACCAACACAAGTGCGAAAAGTGGTTTTTCAACACTAACACAAGTGTGAAAAGTGGTTTTTCAACACTAACACAAGTGCGAAAAGTGTTTTTTCCACACTAATACAAGTGCAAAAGTGGTTTCCTGCACCAACACAAGTGCGAAAAGTGGTTTTTCAACACTAACACAAGTGCGTAAAGTGGTTTTTCAACACTATCACAAGTGCAAAAAGTGTTTTTTCCACACTAATACAAGTGCAAAAGTGGTTTCCTGCACCAACACAAGTGCGAAAAGTGGTTTTTCAACACTAACACAAGTGCTAAAAGTGGTTTTTCAACACTAACACAAGTGCGAAAAGTGGTTTTTCAACACTATCACAAGTGCAAAAAGTGTTTTTTCCACACTAATACAAGTGCAAAAGTGGTTTCCTGCACCAACACAAGTGCGAAAAGTGGTTTTTCAACACTAACACAAGTGCGAAA
>NW_027619276.1:0-47266 GCF_964187855.1 Myxine glutinosa
GTGGTTTCCTGCACCAACACAAGTGCGAAAAGTGGTTTTTCAACACTAACACAAGTGCAAAAAGTGGTTTTTCAACACTAAAACAAGTGCGAAAAGTGGTTTTTCAACACTAACACACGTGCGAAAAGTGGTTTTTCAACACTAACACACGTGCGAAAAGTGCTTTTTCAACACTAACACAAGTGCGAAAAGTGGTTGTTCCACACTAATACAAGTGCAAAAGTGGTTTCCTGCACCAACACAAGTGCGAAAAGTGGTTTTTCAACACTAACACAAGTGCGAAAAGTGGTTTTTCAACACTATCACAAGTGCAAAAAGTGTTTTTTCCACACTAATACAAGTGCAAAAGTGGTTTCCTGCACCAACCCAAGTGCGAAAAGTGGTTTTTCAACACTATCACAAGTGCAAAAAGTGTTTTTTCCACACTAATACAAGTGCAAAAGTGGTTTCCTGCACCAACACAAGTGCGAAAAGTGGTTTTTCAACACTAACACAAGTGCAAAAAGTGGTTTTTCAACACTAAAACAAGTGCGAAAAGTGGTTTTTCAACACTAACACACGTGCGAAAAGTGGTTTTTCAACACTAACACAAGTGCGAAAAGTGGTTTTTCCGCACTAATACAAGTGCAAAAGTGGTTTCCTGCACCAACACAAGTGAGAAAAGTGGTTTTTCAACACTAACACAAGTGCGAAAAGTGGTTTTTCAACACTATCACAAGTGCAAAAAGTGTTTTTTCCACACTAATACAAGTGCAAAAGTGGTTTCCTGCACCAACACAAGTGCGAGAGGTGGTTTTTCAACACTAACACAAGTGCGAAAAGTGGTTTTTCAACACTAACACAAGTGCAAAAAGTGGTTTTTCAACACTAACACAAGTGCGAAAAGTGGTTTTTCCACACTAATACAAGTGCAAAAGTGGTTTCCTGCACCAACACAAGTGCGAAAAGTGGTTTTTCAACACTAACACAAGTGCAAAAAGTGGTTTTTCAACACTAAAACAAGTGCGCAAAGTGGTTTTTCAACATTAATACAAGTGCAAAAGTGGTTTCCTGCACCAACACAAGTGCGAAAGGTGGTTTTTCAACACTAACACAAGTGCGAAAAGTGTTTTTTCCACACTAATACAAGTGCAAAAGTGGTTTCCTGCAACAACACAAGTGCAAAAAGTGGTTTTTCAACACCAACACAAGTGCGAAAAGTGGTTTTTCCACACTAACACAAGTGCGAAAAGTGGTTTTTCAACACTAACACAAGTGCGAAAAGTGGTTTTTCAACACTAACACAAGTGCGAAAGTGGTTTTTCCACACTAATGCAAGTGCAAAAGTGGTTTCCTGCACCAACACAAGTGCGAAAAGTGGTTTTTCAACACTAACACAAGCGCGAAAAGTGGTTTTTTAACACTATCACAAGTGCAAAAAGTGTTTTTTCCACACTAATACAGGTGCAAAAGTGGTTTCCTGCACCAACACAAGTGCGAAAAGTAGTTTTTCAACACTAACACAAGTGCGAAAAGTGGGTTTTCAACACTGACACAAGTGCGAAAAGTGTTTTTTCCACACTAATACAAGTGCAAAAGTGGTTTCCTGCACCAACACAAGTGCGAAAATTGGTTTTTCAACACTAACACAAGTGCGAAAAGTGGTTTTTCCACACTAATACAAGTGCAAAAGTGGTTTCCTGCACCAACACAAGTGCGAAAAGTGGTTTTTCAACACTAACACAAGTGCGAAAAGTGGTTTTCCACACTAATACAAGTGCAAAAGTGGTTTCCTGCACCAACACAAGTGCGAAAAGTGGTTTTTCAACACTAACACAAGTGCGAAATGTGGTTTTTCAACACTAAAACAAGTGCGAAAAGTGGTTTTTCAACACTAACACACCTGCGAAAAGTGGTTTTTCAACACTAACACAAGTGCGAAAAGTGGTTTTTCCACACTAATACAAGTGCAAAAGTGGTTTCCTGCACCAACACAAGTGCGAAAAGTGGTTTTTCAACACTAACACAAGTGCGAAAAGTGGTTTTTCAACACTATCACAAGTGCAAAAAGTGTTTTTTCCACACTAATACAAGTGCAAAAGTGGTTTCCTGCACCAACACAAGTGCGAAAAGTGGTTTTTCAACACTATCACAAGTGCAAAAAGTGTTTTTTCCACACTAATACAAGTGCAAAAGTGGTTTCCTGCACCAACACAAGTGCGAAAAGTGGTTTTTCCACACTAACACAAGTGCGAAAAGTGGTTTTTCAACACTAACACAAGTGCGAAAAGTGGTTTTTCAACACTAACACAAGTGCGAAAGTGGTTTTCCACACTAATGCAAGTGCAAAAGTGGTTTCCTGCACCAACACAAGTGCGAAAAGTGGTTTTTCAACACTAACACAAGTGCAAAAAGTGGTTTTTCAACACTAAAACAAGTGCAAAAGTGGTTTCCTGCACCAACACAAGTGAGAAAAGTGGTTTTTCAACACTAACACAAGTGCGAAAAGTGGTTTTTCAACACTATCACAAGTGCAAAAAGTGTTTTTTCCACACGAATACAAGTGCAAAAGTGGTTTCCTGCACCAACACAAGTGCGAGAAGTGGTTTTTCAACACTAACACAAGTGCGAAAAGTGGTTTTTCAACACTAACACAAGTGCAAAAAGTGGTTTTTCAACACTAACACAAGTGCGAAAAGTGGTTTTTCCACACTAATACAAGTGCAGAAGTGGTTTCCTGCACCAACACAAGTGCGAAAAGTGGTTTTTCAACACTAACACAAGTGCAAAAAGTGGTTTTTCAACACTAAAACAAGTGCGAAAAGTGGTTTTTCAACACTAACACACGTGCGAAAAGTGGTTTTTCAACACTAACACAAGTGCGAAAAGTGGTTTTTCCGCACTAATACAAGTGCAAAAGTGGTTTCCTGCACCAACACAAGTGAGAAAAGTGGTTTTTCAACACTAACACAAGTGCGAAAAGTGGTTTTTCAACACTATCACAAGTGCAAAAAGTGTTTTTTCCACACTAATACAAGTGCAAAAGTGGTTTCCTGCACCAACACAAGTGCGAGCGTGGTTTTTCAACACTAATACAAGTGCGAAAAGTGGTTTTTCAACACTAACACAAGTGCAAAAAGTGGTTTTTCAACACTAACACAAGTGCGAAAAGTGGTTTTTCCACACTAATACAAGTGCAAAAGTGGTTTCCTGCACCAACACAAGTGCGAAAAGTGGTTTTTCAACACTAACACAAGTGCAAAAAGTGGTTTTTCAACACTAAAACAAGTGCGAAAAGTGGTTTTTCAACACTAACACACGTGCGAAAAGTGCTTTTTCAACACTAACACAAGTGCGAAATGTGGTTTTTCCACACTAATACAAGAGCAAAAGTGGTTTCCTGCACCAACACAAGTGCGAAAAGTGGTTTTTCAACACTAACACAAGTGCGAAAAGTGGTTTTTCAACACTATCACAAGTGCAAAAAGTGTTTTTTCAACACTAAAACAAGTGCGAAAAGTGGTTTTTCAACACTAACACACGTGCGAAAAGTGCTTTTTCAACACTATCACAAGTGCAAAAAGTGTTTTTTCCACACTAATACAAGTGCAAAAGTGGTTTTCCGCACTAATACAAGTGCAAAAGTGGTTTCCTGCACCAACACAAGTGAGAAAAGTGGTTTTTCAACACTAACACAAGTGCGAAAAGTGGTTTTTCAACACTATCACAAGTGCAAAAAGTGTTTTTTCCACACTAATACAAGTGCAAAAGTGGTTTCCTGCACCAACACAAGTGCGAGAAGTGGTTTTTCAACACTAACACAAGTGCGAAAAGTGATTTTTCAACACTAACACAAGTGCAAAAAGTGGTTTTTCAACACTAACACAAGTGCGAAAAGTGGTTTTTCCACACTAATACAAGTGCAAAAGTGGTTTCCTGCACCAACACAAGTGCGAAAAGTGGTTTTTCAACACTAACACAAGTGCAAAAAGTGGTTTTTCAACACTAAAACAAGTGCGCAAAGTGGTTTTTCAACATTAATACAAGTGCAAAAGTGGTTTCCTGCACCAACACAAGTGCGAAAGGTGGTTTTTCAACACTAACACAAGTGCGAAAAGTGTTTTTTCCACACTAATACAAGTGCAAAAGTGGTTTCCTGCAACAACACAAGTGCAAAAAGTGGTTTTTCAACACCAACACAAGTGCGAAAAGTGGTTTTTCCACACTAACACAAGTGCGAAAAGTGGTTTTTCAACACTAACACAAGTGCGAAAAGTGGTTTTTCAACACTAACACAAGTGCGAAAGTGGTTTTTCCACACTAATGCAAGTGCAAAAGTGGTTTCCTGCACCAACACAAGTGCGAAAAGTGGTTTTTCAACACTAACACAAGCGCGAAAAGTGGTTTTTCAACACTATCACAAGTGCAAAAAGTGTTTTTTCCACACTAATACAGGTGCAAAAGTGGTTTCCTGCACCAACACAAGTGCGAAAAGTGGTTTTTCAACACTAACACAAGTGCGAAAAGTGGGTTTTCAACACTGACACAAGTGCGAAAAGTGTTTTTTCCACACTAATACAAGTGCAAAAGTGGTTTCCTGCACCAACACAAGTGCGAAAATTGGTTTTTCAACACTAACACAAGTGCGAAAAGTGGTTTTTCCACACTAATACAAGTGCAAAAGTGGTTTCCTGCACCAACACAAGTGCGAAAAGTGGTTTTTCAACACTAACACAAGTGCGAAAAGTGGTTTTTCCACACTAATACAAGTGCAAAAGTGGTTTCCTGCACCAACACAAGTGCGAAAAGTGGTTTTTCAACACCAACACAAGTGCGAAAAGTGGTTTTTCAACACTATCACAAGTGCAAAAAGTGTTTTTTCCACACTAATACAAGTGCAAACGTGGTTTCCTGCACCAACACAAGTGCAAAAAGTGGTTTTTCAACACTAACACAAGTGCGAAAAGTGGTTTTTCAACACTAACACAAGTGCGAAAAGTGGTTTTTCCACACTAATACAAGTGCAAAAGTGGTTTCCTGCACCAACACAAGTGCAAAAAGTGGTTTTTCAACACTAACACAAGTGCGAAATGTGGTTTTTCAACACTAAAACAAGTGCGAAAAGTGGTTTTTCAACACTAACACACCTGCGAAAAGTGGTTTTTCAACACTAACACAAGTGCGAAAAGTGGTTTTTCCACACTAATACAAGTGCAAAAGTGGTTTCCTGCACCAACACAAGTGCGAAAAGTGGTTTTTCAACACTAACACAAGTGCGAAAAGTGGTTTTTCAACACTATCACAAGTGCAAAAAGTGTTTTTTCCACACTAATACAAGTGCAAAAGTGGTTTCCTGCACCAACACAAGTGCGAAAAGTGGTTTTTCAACACTATCACAAGTGCAAAAAGTGTTTTTTCCACACTAATACAAGTGCAAAAGTGGTTTCCTGCACCAACACAAGTGCGAAAAGTGGTTTTTCCACACTAACACAAGTGCGAAAAGTGGTTTTTCAACACTAACACAAGTGCAAAAAGTGGTTTTTCAACACTAACACAAGTGCGAAAGTGGTTTTCCACACTAATGCAAGTGCAAAAGTGGTTTCCTGCACCAACACAAGTGCGAAAAGTGGTTTTTCAACACTAACACAAGTGCAAAAAGTGGTTTTTCAACACTAAAACAAGTGCAAAAGTGGTTTCCTGCACCAACACAAGTGAGAAAAGTGGTTTTTCAACACTAACACAAGTGCGAAAAGTGGTTTTTCAACACTATCACAAGTGCAAAAAGTGTTTTTTCCACACTAATACAAGTGCAAAAGTGGTTTCCTGCACCAACACAAGTGCGAGAAGTGGTTTTTCAACACTAACACAAGTGCGAAAAGTGGTTTTTCAACACTAACACAAGTGCAAAAAGTGGTTTTTCAACACTAACACAAGTGCGAAAAGTGGTTTTTCCACACTAATACAAGTGCAGAAGTGGTTTCCTGCACCAACACAAGTGCGAAAAGTGGTTTTTCAACACTAACACAAGTGCAAAAAGTGGTTTTTCAACACTAAAACAAGTGCGAAAAGTGGTTTTTCAACACTAACACACGTGCGAAAAGTGGTTTTTCAACACTAACACAAGTGCGAAAAGTGGTTTTTCCGCACTAATACAAGTGCAAAAGTGGTTTCCTGCACCAACACAAGTGAGAAAAGTGGTTTTTCAACACTAACACAAGTGCGAAAAGTGGTTTTTCAACACTATCACAAGTGCAAAAAGTGTTTTTTCCACACTAATATAAGGGCAAAAGTGGTTTCCTGCACCAACACAAGTGCGAGAAGTGGTTTTTCAACACTAACACAAGTGCGAAAAGTGGTTTTTCCACACTAATACAAGTGCAAAAGTGGTTTGCTGCACCAACACAAGTGCGAAAAGTGGTTTTTCAACACTAACACAAGTGCAAAATGTGGTTTTTCAACACTAAAACAAGTGCGAAAAGTGGTTTTTCAACACTAACACACCTGCGAAAAGTGGTTTTTCAACACTAACACAAGTGCGAAAAGTGGTTTTTCCACACTAATACAAGTGCAAAAGTGGTTTCCTGCACCAACACAAGTGCGAAAAGTGGTTTTTCAACACTAACACAAGTGCGAAAAGTGGTTTTTCAACACTATCACAAGTGCAAAAAGTGTTTTTTCCACACTAATACAAGTGCAAAAGTGGTTTCCTGCACCAACACAAGTGCGAAAAGTGGTTTTTCAACACTATCACAAGTGCAAAAAGTGTTTTTTCCACACTAATACAAGTGCAAAAGTGGTTTCCTGCACCAACACAAGTGCGAAAAGTGGTTTTTCCACACTAACACAAGTGCGAAAAGTGGTTTTTCAACACTAACACAAGTGCGAAAAGTGGTTTTTCAACACTAACACAAGTGCGAAAGTGGTTTTCCACACTAATGCAAAAGTGGTTTCCTGCACCAACACAAGTGCGAAAAGTGGTTTTTCAACACTAACACAAGTGCAAAAAGTGGTTTTTCAACACTAAAACAAGTGCAAAAGTGGTTTCCTGCACCAACACAAGTGAGAAAAGTGGTTTTTCAACACTAACACAAGTGCGAAAAGTGGTTTTTCAACACTATCACAAGTGCAAAAAGTGTTTTTTCCACACTAATACAAGTGCAAAAGTGGTTTCCTGCACCAACACAAGTGCGAGCAGTGGTTTTTCAACACTAACACAAGTGCGAAAAGTGGTTTTTCAACACTAACACAAGTGCAAAAAGTGGTTTTTCAACACTAACACAAGTGCGAAAAGTGGTTTTTCCACACTAATACAAGTGCAGAAGTGGTTTCCTGCACCAACACAAGTGCGAAAAGTGGTTTTTCAACACTAACACAAGTGCAAAAAGTGGTTTTTCAACACTAAAACAAGTGCGAAAAGTGGTTTTTCAACACTAACACACGTGCGAAAAGTGGTTTTTCAACACTAACACAAGTGCGAAAAGTGGTTTTTCCGCACTAATAAAAGTGCAAAAGTGGTTTCCTGCACCAACACAATTGAGAAAAGTGGTTTTTCAACACTAACACAAGTGCGAAAAGTGGTTTTTCAACACTATCACAAGTGCAAAAAGTGTTTTTTTCCACACTAATACAAGTGCAAAAGTGGTTTCCTGCACCAACACAAGTGCGAGAAGTGGTTTTTCAACACTAACACAAGTGCGAAAAGTGGTTTTTCAACACTAACACAAGTGCAAAAAGTGGTTTTTCAACACTAACACAAGTGCGAAAAGTGGTTTTTCAACACTATCACAAGTGCAAAAAGTGTTTTTTCAACACTAAAACAAGTGCGAAAAGTGGTTTTTCAACACTAACACACGTGCGAAAAGTGCTTTTTCAACACTATCACAAGTGCAAAAAGTGTTTTTTCCACACTAATACAAGTGCAAAAGTGGTTTTCCGCACTAATACAAGTGCAAAAGTGGTTTCCTGCACCAACACAAGTGAGAAAAGTGGTTTTTCAACACTAACACAAGTGCGAAAAGTGGTTTTTCAACACTATCACAAGTGCAAAAAGTGTTTTTTCCACACTAATACAAGTGCAAAAGTGGTTTCCTGCACCAACACAAGTGCGAGAAGTGGTTTTTCAACACTAACACAAGTGCGAAAAGTGATTTTTCAACACTAACACAAGTGCAAAAAGTGGTTTTTCAACACTAACACAAGTGCGAAAAGTGGTTTTTCCACACTAATACAAGTGCAAAAGTGGTTTCCTGCACCAACACAAGTGCGAAAAGTGGTTTTTCAACACTAACACAAGTGCAAAAAGTGGTTTTTCAACACTAAAACAAGTGCGCAAAGTGGTTTTTCAACATTAATACAAGTGCAAAAGTGGTTTCCTGCACCAACACAAGTGCGAAAGGTGGTTTTTCAACACTAACACAAGTGCGAAAAGTGTTTTTTCCACACTAATACAAGTGCAAAAGTGGTTTCCTGCAACAACACAAGTGCAAAAAGTGGTTTTTCAACACCAACACAAGTGCGAAAAGTGGTTTTTCCACACTAACACAAGTGCGAAAAGTGGTTTTTCAACACTAACACAAGTGCGAAAAGTGGTTTTTCAACACTAACACAAGTGCGAAAGTGGTTTTTCCACACTAATGCAAGTGCAAAAGTGGTTTCCTGCACCAACACAAGTGCGAAAAGTGGTTTTTCAACACTAACACAAGCGCGAAAAGTGGTTTTTCAACACTATCACAAGTGCAAAAAGTGTTTTTTCCACACTAATACAGGTGCAAAAGTGGTTTCCTGCACCAACACAAGTGCGAAAAGTGGTTTTTCAACACTAACACAAGTGCGAAAAGTGGGTTTTCAACACTGACACAAGTGCGAAAAGTGTTTTTTCCACACTAATACAAGTGCAAAAGTGGTTTCCTGCACCAACACAAGTGCGAAAATTGGTTTTTCAACACTAACACAAGTGCGAAAAGTGGTTTTTCCACACTAATACAAGTGCAAAAGTGGTTTCCTGCACCAACACAAGTGCGAAAAGTGGTTTTTCAACACTAACACAAGTGCGAAAAGTGGTTTTTCCACACTAATACAAGTGCAAAAGTGGTTTCCTGCACCAACACAAGTGCGAAAAGTGGTTTTTCAACACCAACACAAGTGCGAAAAGTGGTTTTTCAACACTATCACAAGTGCAAAAAGTGTTTTTTCCACACTAATACAAGTGCAAACGTGGTTTCCTGCACCAACACAAGTGCAAAAAGTGGTTTTTCAACACTAACACAAGTGCGAAAAGTGGTTTTTTCAACACTAACACAAGTGCGAAAAGTGGTTTTTCCACACTAATACAAGTGCAAAAGTGGTTTCCTGCACCAACACAAGTGCAAAAAGTGGTTTTTCAACACTAACACAAGTGCGAAATGTGGTTTTTCAACACTAAAACAAGTGCGAAAAGTGGTTTTTCAACACTAACACACCTGCGAAAAGTGGTTTTTCAACACTAACACAAGTGCGAAAAGTGGTTTTTCCACACTAATACAAGTGCAAAAGTGGTTTCCTGCACCAACACAAGTGCGAAAAGTGGTTTTTCAACACTAACACAAGTGCGAAAAGTGGTTTTTCAACACTATCACAAGTGCAAAAAGTGTTTTTTCCACACTAATACAAGTGCAAAAGTGGTTTCCTGCACCAACACAAGTGCGAAAAGTGGTTTTTCAACACTATCACAAGTGCAAAAAGTGTTTTTTCCACACTAATACAAGTGCAAAAGTGGTTTCCTGCACCAACACAAGTGCGAAAAGTGGTTTTTCCACACTAACACAAGTGCGAAAAGTGGTTTTTCAACACTAACACAAGTGCAAAAAGTGGTTTTTCAACACTAACACAAGTGCGAAAGTGGTTTTCCACACTAATGCAAGTGCAAAAGTGGTTTCCTGCACCAACACAAGTGCGAAAAGTGGTTTTTCAACACTAACACAAGTGCAAAAAGTGGTTTTTCAACACTAAAACAAGTGCAAAAGTGGTTTCCTGCACCAACACAAGTGAGAAAAGTGGTTTTTCAACACTAACACAAGTGCGAAAAGTGGTTTTTCAACACTATCACAAGTGCAAAAAGTGTTTTTTCCACACTAATACAAGTGCAAAAGTGGTTTCCTGCACCAACACAAGTGCGAGAAGTGGTTTTTCAACACTAACACAAGTGCGAAAAGTGGTTTTTCAACACTAACACAAGTGCAAAAAGTGGTTTTTCAACACTAACACAAGTGCGAAAAGTGGTTTTTCCACACTAATACAAGTGCAGAAGTGGTTTCCTGCACCAACACAAGTGCGAAAAGTGGTTTTTCAACACTAACACAAGTGCAAAAAGTGGTTTTTCAACACTAAAACAAGTGCGAAAAGTGGTTTTTCAACACTAACACACGTGCGAAAAGTGGTTTTTCAACACTAACACAAGTGCGAAAAGTGGTTTTTTCCGCACTAATACAAGTGCAAAAGTGGTTTCCTGCACCAACACAAGTGAGAAAAGTGGTTTTTCAACACTAACACAAGTGCGAAAAGTGGTTTTTCAACACTATCACAAGTGCAAAAAGTGTTTTTTCCACACTAATATAAGTGCAAAAGTGGTTTCCTGCACCAACACAAGTGCGAGAAGTGGTTTTTCAACACTAACACAAGTGCGAAAAGTGGTTTTTCCACACTAATACAAGTGCAAAAGTGGTTTGCTGCACCAACACAAGTGCGAAAAGTGGTTTTTCAACACTAACACAAGTGCAAAATGTGGTTTTTCAACACTAAAACAAGTGCGAAAAGTGGTTTTTCAACACTAACACACCTGCGAAAAGTGGTTTTTCAACACTAACACAAGTGCGAAAAGTGGTTTTTCCACACTAATACAAGTGCAAAAGTGGTTTCCTGCACCAACACAAGTGCGAAAAGTGGTTTTTCAACACTAACACAAGTGCGAAAAGTGGTTTTTCAACACTATCACAAGTGCAAAAAGTGTTTTTTCCACACTAATACAAGTGCAAAAGTGGTTTCCTGCACCAACACAAGTGCGAAAAGTGGTTTTTCAACACTATCACAAGTGCAAAAAGTGTTTTTTCCACACTAATACAAGTGCAAAAGTGGTTTCCTGCACCAACACAAGTGCGAAAAGTGGTTTTTCCACACTAACACAAGTGCGAAAAGTGGTTTTTCAACACTAACACAAGTGCGAAAAGTGGTTTTTCAACACTAACACAAGTGCGAAAGTGGTTTTCCACACTAATGCAAAAGTGGTTTCCTGCACCAACACAAGTGCGAAAAGTGGTTTTTCAACACTAACACAAGTGCAAAAAGTGGTTTTTCAACACTAAAACAAGTGCAAAAGTGGTTTCCTGCACCAACACAAGTGAGAAAAGTGGTTTTTCAACACTAACACAAGTGCGAAAAGTGGTTTTTCAACACTATCACAAGTGCAAAAAGTGTTTTTTCCACACTAATACAAGTGCAAAAGTGGTTTCCTGCACCAACACAAGTGCGAGAAGTGGTTTTTCAACACTAACACAAGTGCGAAAAGTGGTTTTTCAACACTAACACAAGTGCAAAAAGTGGTTTTTCAACACTAACACAAGTGCGAAAAGTGGTTTTTCCACACTAATACAAGTGCAGAAGTGGTTTCCTGCACCAACACAAGTGCGAAAAGTGGTTTTTCAACACTAACACAAGTGCAAAAAGTGGTTTTTCAACACTAAAACAAGTGCGAAAAGTGGTTTTTCAACACTAACACACGTGCGAAAAGTGGTTTTTCAACACTAACACAAGTGCGAAAAGTGGTTTTTCCGCACTAATAAAAGTGCAAAAGTGGTTTCCTGCACCAACACAATTGAGAAAAGTGGTTTTTCAACACTAACACAAGTGCGAAAAGTGGTTTTTCAACACTATCACAAGTGCAAAAAGTGTTTTTTCCACACTAATACAAGTGCAAAAGTGGTTTCCTGCACCAACACAAGTGCGAGCAGTGGTTTTTCAACACTAACACAAGTGCGAAAAGTGGTTTTTCAACACTAACACAAGTGCAAAAAGTGGTTTTTCAACACTAACACAAGTGCGAAAAGTGGTTTTTCCACACTAATACAAGTGCAAAAGTGGTTTCCTGCACCAACACAAGTGCGAAAAGTGGTTTTTCAACACTAACACAAGTGCAAAAAGTGGTTTTTCAACACTAAAACAAGTGCGAAAAGTGGTTTTTCAACACTAACACACGTGCGAAAGTGCTTTTTCAACACTAACACAAGTGCGAAATGTGGTTTTTCCACACTAATACAAGTGCAAAAGTGGTTTCCTGCACCAACACAAGTGCGAAAAGTGGTTTTTCAACACTAACACAAGTGCGAAAAGTGGTTTTTCAACACTATCACAAGTGCAAAAAGTGTTTTTTCAACACTAAAACAAGTGCGAAAAGTGGTTTTTCAACACTAACACACGTGCGAAAAGTGCTTTTTCAACACTATCACAAGTGCAAAAAGTGTTTTTTCCACACTAATACAAGTGCAAAAGTGGTTTCCTGCACCAACACAAGTGCGAAAAGTGGTTTTTCAACACAAACACAAGTGCAAAAAGTGGTTTTTAAACACTAAAACAAGTGCGAAAAGTGGTTTTTCAACACTAACACACGTGCGAAAAGTGGTTTTTCAACACTAACACAAGTGCGAAAAGTGGTTTTTCCGCACTAATACAAGTGCAAAAGTGGTTTCCTGCACCAACACAAGTGAGAAAAGTGGTTTTTCAACACTAACACAAGTGCGAAAAGTGGTTTTTCAACACTATCACAAGTGCAAAAAGTGTTTTTCCCACACTAATACAAGTGCAAAAGTGGTTTCCTGCACCAACACAAGTGCGAGAAGTGGTTTTTCAACACTAACACAAGTGCGAAAAGTGGATTTTCAACACTAACACAAGTGCAAAAAGTGGTTTTTCAACACTAACACAAGTGCGAAAAGTGGTTTTTCCACACTAATACAAGTGCAAAAGTGGTTTCCTGCACCAACACAAGTGCGAAAAGTGGTTTTTCAACACTAACACAAGTGCAAAAAGTGGTTTTTCAACACATAAAACAAGTGCGCAAAGTGGTTTTTCAACATTAATACAAGTGCAAAAGTGGTTTCCTGCACCAACACAAGTGCGAAAGGTGGTTTTTCAACACTAACACAAGTGCGAAAAGTGTTTTTTCCACACTAATACAAGTGCAAAAGTGGTTTCCTGCAACAACACAAGTGCAAAAAGTGGTTTTTCAACACCAACACAAGTGCGAAAAGTGGTTTTTCCACACTAACACAAGTGCGAAAAGTGGTTTTTCAACAATAACACAAGTGCGAAAAGTGGTTTTTCAACACTAATACAGGTGCAAAAGTGGTTTCCTGCACCAACACAAGTGCGAAAAGTGGTTTTTCAACACTAACACAAGTGCGAAAAGTGGGTTTTCAACACTGACACAAGTGCGAAAAGTGTTTTTTCCACACTAATACAAGTGCAAAAGTGGTTTTTCCACACTAATGCAAGTGCAAAAGTGGTTTCCTGCACCAACACAAGTGCGAAAAGTGGTTTTTCAACACTAACACAAGCGCGAAAAGTGGTTTTTCAACACTATCACAAGTGCAAAAAGTGTTTTTTCCACACTAATACAGGTGCAAAAGTGGTTTCCTGCACCAACACAAGTGCGAAAAGTGGTTTTTCAACACTAACACAAGTGCGAAAAGTGGGTTTTCAACACTGACACAAGTGCGAAAAGTGTTTTTTCCACACTAATACAAGTGCAAAAGTGGTTTCCTGCACCAACACAAGTGCGAAAATTGGTTTTTCAACACTAACACAAGTGCGAAAAGTGGTTTTTCCACACTAATACAAGTGCAAAAGTGGTTTCCTGCACCAACACAAGTGCGAAAAGTGGTTTTTCAACACTAACACAAGTGCGAAAAGTGGTTTTTCCACACTAATACAAGTGCAAAAGTGGTTTCCTGCACCAACACAAGTGCGAAAAGTGGTTTTTCAACACCAACACAAGTGCGAAAAGTGGTTTTTCAACACTATCACAAGTGCAAAAAGTGTTTTTTCCACACTAATACAAGTGCAAACGTGGTTTCCTGCACCAACACAAGTGCAAAAAGTGGTTTTTCAACACTAACACAAGTGCGAAAAGTGGTTTTTCAACACTAACACAAGTGCGAAAAGTGGTTTTTCCACACTAATACAAGTGCAAAAGTGGTTTCCTGCACCAACACAAGTGCGAAAAGTGGTTTTTCAACACTAACACAAGTGCAAAATGTGGTTTTTCAACACTAAAACAAATGCGAAAAGTGGTTTTTCAACACTAACACACCTGCGAAAAGTGGTTTTTCAACACTAACACAAGTGCGAAAAGTGGTTTTTCCACACTAATACAAGTGCAAAAGTGGTTTCCTGCACCAACACAAGTGCGAAAAGTGGTTTTTCAACACTAACACAAGTGCGAAAAGTGGTTTTTCAACACTATCACAAGTGCAAAAAGTGTTTTTTCCACACTAATACAAGTGCAAAAGTGGTTTCCTGCACCAACACAAGTGCGAAAAGTGGTTTTTCAACACTATCACAAGTGCAAAAAGTGTTTTTTCCACACTAATACAAGTGCAAAAGTGGTTTCCTGCACCAACACAAGTGCGAAAAGTGGTTTTTCCACACTAACACAAGTGCGAAAAGTGGTTTTTCAACACTAACACAAGTGCAAAAAGTGGTTTTTCAACACTAACACAAGTGCGAAAGTGGTTTTCCACACTAATGCAAGTGCAAAAGTGGTTTCCTGCACCAACACAAGTGCGAAAAGTGGTTTTTCAACACTAACACAAGTGCAAAAAGTGGTTTTTCAACACTAAAACAAGTGCAAAAGTGGTTTCCTGCACCAACACAAGTGAGAAAAGTGGTTTTTCAACACTAACACAAGTGCGAAAAGTGGTTTTTCAACACTATCACAAGTGCAAAAAGTGTTTTTTCCACACTAATACAAGTGCAAAAGTGGTTTCCTGCACCAACACAAGTGCGAGAAGTGGTTTTTCAACACTAACACAAGTGCGAAAAGTGGTTTTTCAACACTAACACAAGTGCAAAAAGTGGTTTTTCAACACTAACACAAGTGCGAAAAGTGGTTTTTCCACACTAATACAAGTGCAGAAGTGGTTTCCTGCACCAACACAAGTGCGAAAAGTGGTTTTTCAACACTAACACAAGTGCAAAAAGTGGTTTTTCAACACTAAAACAAGTGCGAAAAGTGGTTTTTCAACACTAACACACGTGCGAAAAGTGGTTTTTCAACACTAACACAAGTGCGAAAAGTGGTTTTTCCGCACTAATACAAGTGCAAAAGTGGTTTCCTGCACCAACACAAGTGAGAAAAGTGGTTTTTCAACACTAACACAAGTGCGAAAAGTGGTTTTTCAACACTATCACAAGTGCAAAAAGTGTTTTTTCCACACTAATACAAGTGCAAAAGTGGTTTCCTGCACCAACACAAGTGCGAGAAGTGGTTTTTCAACACTAACACAAGTGCGAAAAGTGGTTTTTCAACACTAACACAAGTGCAAAAAGTGGTTTTTCAACACTAACACAAGTGCAAAAAGTGGTTTTTCAACACTAACACAAGTGCGAAAAGTGGTTTTTCCACACTAATACAAGTGCAAAAGTGGTTTCCTGCACCAACACAAGTGCGAAAAGTGGTTTTTCAACACTAACACAAGTGCAAAAAGTGGTTTTTCAACACTAAAACAAGTGCGAAAAGTGGTTTTTCAACACTAACACACGTGCGAAAAGTGGTTTTTCAACACTAACACAAGTGCGAAATGTGGTTTTTCCACACTAATACAAGTGCAAAAGTGGTTTCCTGCACCAACACAAGTGCGAAAGGTGGTTTTTCAACACTAACACAAGTGCGAAAAGTGTTTTTTCCACACTAATACAAGTGCAAAAGTGGTTTCCTGCAACAACACAGGTGCAAAAAGTGGTTTTTCAACACCAACACAAGTGCGAAAAGTGGTTTTTCCACACTAACACAAGTGCGAAAAGTGGTTTTTCAACACTAACACAAGTGCGAAAAGTGGTTTTTCAACACTAACACAAGTGCGAAAGTGGTTTTTCCACACTAATGCAAGTGCAAAAGTGGTTTCCTGCACCAACACAAGTGCGAAAAGTGGTTTTTCAACACTAACACAAGCGCGAAAAGTGGTTTTTCAACACTATCACAAGTGCAAAAAGTGTTTTTTCCACACTAATACAGGTGCAAAAGTGGTTTCCTGCACCAACACAAGTGCGAAAAGTGGTTTTTCAACACTAACACAAGTGCGAAAAGTGGGTTTTCAACACTGACACAAGTGCGAAAAGTGTTTTTTCCACACTAATACAAGTGCAAAAGTGGTTTCCTGCACCAACACAAGTGCGAAAATTGGTTTTTCAACACTAACACAAGTGCGAAAAGTGGTTTTTCCACACTAATACAAGTGCAAAAGTGGTTTCCTGCACCAACACAAGTGCGAAAAGTGGTTTTTCAACACTAACACAAGTGCGAAAAGTGGTTTTTCCACACTAATACAAGTGCAAAAGTGGTTTCCTGCACCAACACAAGTGCGAAAAGTGGTTTTTCAACACCAACACAAGTGCGAAAAGTGGTTTTTCAACACTATCACAAGTGCAAAAAGAGTTTTTTCCACACTAATACAAGTGCAAAAGTGGTTTCCTGCACCAACACAAGTGAAAAAAGTGGTTTTTCAACACTAACACAAGTGCGAAAAGTGGTTTTTCAACACTAACACAAGTGCGAAAAGTGGTTTTTCCACACTAATACAAGTGCAAAAGTGGTTTCCTGCACCAACACAAGTGCGAAAAGTGGTTTTTCAACACTAACCCAAGTGCGAAATGTGGTTTTTCAACACTAAAACAAGTGCGAAAAGTGGTTTTTTCAACACTAACACACCTGCGAAAAGTGGTTTTTCAACACTAACACAAGTGCGAAAAGTGGTTTTTCCACACTAATACAAGTGCAAAAGTGGTTTTTCCGCACTAATACAAGTGCAAAAGTGGTTTCCTGCACCAACACAAGTGAGAAAAGTGGTTTTTCAACACTAACACACGTGCGAAAAGTGGTTTTTCAACACTAACACAAGTGCGAAAAGTGGTTTTTCCGCACTAATACAAGTGCAAAAGTGGTTTCCTGCACCAACACAAGTGAGAAAAGTGGTTTTTCAACACTAACACAAGTGCGAAAAGTGGTTTTTCAACACTATCACAAGTGCAAAAAGTGTTTTTTCCACACTAATACAAGTGCAAAAGTGGTTTCCTGCACCAACACAAGTGCGAGAAGTGGTTTTTCAACACTAACACAAGTGCGAAAAGTGGTTTTTCAACACTAACACAAGTGCAAAAAGTGGTTTTTCAACACTAACACAAGTGCAAAAAGTGGTTTTTCAACACTAACACAAGTGCGAAAAGTGGTTTTTCCACACTAATACAAGTGCAAAAGTGGTTTCCTGCACCAACACAAGTGCGAAAAGTGGTTTTTCAACACTAACACAAGTGCAAAAAGTGGTTTTTCAACACTAAAACAAGTGCGAAAAGTGGTTTTTCAACACTAACACACGTGCGAAAAGTGGTTTTTCAACACTAACACAAGTGCGAAATGTGGTTTTTCCACACTAATACAAGTGCAAAAGTGGTTTCCTGCACCAACACAAGTGCGAAAGGTGGTTTTTCAACACTAACACAAGTGCGAAAAGTGTTTTTTCCACACTAATACAAGTGCAAAAGTGGTTTCCTGCAACAACACAGGTGCAAAAAGTGGTTTTTCAACACCAACACAAGTGCGAAAAGTGGTTTTTCCACACTAACACAAGTGCGAAAAGTGGTTTTTCAACACTAACACAAGTGCGAAAAGTGGTTTTTCAACACTAACACAAGTGCGAAAGTGGTTTTTCCACACTAATGCAAGTGCAAAAGTGGTTTCCTGCACCAACACAAGTGCGAAAAGTGGTTTTTCAACACTAACACAAGCGCGAAAAGTGGTTTTTCAACACTATCACAAGTGCAAAAAGTGTTTTTTCCACACTAATACAGGTGCAAAAGTGGTTTCCTGCACCAACACAAGTGCGAAAAGTGGTTTTTCAACACTAACACAAGTGCGAAAAGTGGGTTTTCAACACTGACACAAGTGCGAAAAGTGTTTTTTCCACACTAATACAAGTGCAAAAGTGGTTTCCTGCACCAACACAAGTGCGAAAATTGGTTTTTCAACACTAACACAAGTGCGAAAAGTGGTTTTTCCACACTAATACAAGTGCAAAAGTGGTTTCCTGCACCAACACAAGTGCGAAAAGTGGTTTTTCAACACTAACACAAGTGCGAAAAGTGGTTTTTCCACACTAATACAAGTGCAAAAGTGGTTTCCTGCACCAACACAAGTGCGAAAAGTGGTTTTTCAACACCAACACAAGTGCGAAAAGTGGTTTTTCAACACTATCACAAGTGCAAAAAGAGTTTTTTCCACACTAATACAAGTGCAAAAGTGGTTTCCTGCACCAACACAAGTGAAAAAAGTGGTTTTTCAACACTAACACAAGTGCGAAAAGTGGTTTTTCAACACTAACACAAGTGCGAAAAGTGGTTTTTCCACACTAATACAAGTGCAAAAGTGGTTTCCTGCACCAACACAAGTGCGAAAAGTGGTTTTTCAACACTAACCCAAGTGCGAAATGTGGTTTTTCAACACTAAAACAAGTGCGAAAAGTGGTTTTTTCAACACTAACACACCTGCGAAAAGTGGTTTTTCAACACTAACACAAGTGCGAAAAGTGGTTTTTCCACACTAATACAAGTGCAAAAGTGGTTTCCTGCACCAATACAAGTGCGAAAAGTGGTTTTTCAACACTAACACAAGTGCGAAAAGTGGTTTTTCAACACTATCACAAGTGCAAAAAGTGTTTTTTCCACACTAATACAAGTGCAAAAGTGGTTTCCTGCACCAACACAAGTGCGAAAAGTGGTTTTTCAACACTATCACAAGTGCAAAAAGTGTTTTTCCACACTAATACAAGTGCAAAAGTGGTTTCCTGCATCAACACAAGTGCGAAAAGTGGTTTTTCCACACTAACACAAGTGCGAAAAGTGGTTTTTCAACACTAACACAAGTGCGAAAAGTGGTTTTTCAACACTAACACAAGTGCGAAAGTGGTTTTACACACTAATGCAGGTGCAAAAGTGGTTTCCTGCACCAACACAAGTGCGAAAAGTGGTTTTTCAACACTAACACAAGTGCAAAAAGTGGTTTTTCAACACTAAAACAAGTGCAAAAGTGGTTTCCTGCACCAACACAAGTGAGAAAAGTGGTTTTTCAACACTAACACAAGTGCGAAAAGTGGTTTTTCAACACTATCGCAAGTGCAAAAAGTGTTTTTTCCACACTAATACAAGTGCAAAAGTGGTTTCCTGCACCAACACAAGTGCGAGAAGTGGTTTTTCAACACTAACACAAGTGCGAAAAGTGGTTTTTCAACACTAACACAAGTGCAAAAAGTGGTTTTTCAACACTAACACAAGTGCGAAAAGTGGTTTTTCCACACTAATACAAGTGCAAAAGTGGTTTCCTGCACCAACACAAGTGCGAAAAGTGGTTTTTCAACACTAACACAAGTGCAAAAAGTGGTTTTTCAACACTAAAACAAGTGCGAAAAGTGGTTTTTCAACACTAACACACGTGCGAAAAGTGGTTTTTCAACACTAACACAAGTGCGAAAAGTGGTTTTCAACACTATCACAAGTGCAAAAAGTGTTTTTTCCACACTAATACAAGTGCAAAAGTGGTTTCCTGCACTAACACAAGTGCGAAAAGTTTTTTTTCAACACTAACACAAGTGCGAAAAGTGGTTTTTCCACACTAATACAAGTGCAAAAGTGGTTTCCTGCACCAAAACAAGTGCGAAAAGTGGTTTTTCAACACTAACACAAGTGCTAAATGTGGTTTTTCAACACTAAAACAAGTGCGAAAAGTGGTTTTTCAACACTAACACACGTGCGAAAAGTGGTTTTTCAACACTAACATAAGTGCGAAAAGTGGTTTTTCCACACTAATACAAGTGCAAAAGTGGTTTCCTGCACCAACACAAGTGCGAAAAGTGGTTTTTCAACACTAACACAAGTGCGAAAAGTGGTTTTTCAACACTATCACAAGTGCAAAAAGTGTTTTTTCCACACTAATACAAGTGCAAAAGTGGTTTCCTGCACCAACACAAGTGCGAAAAGTGGTTTTTCAACACTATCACAAGTGCAAAAAGTTTTTTTCCACACTAATACAAGTGCAAAAGTGGTTTCCTGCACCAACACTAGTGCGAAAAGTGGTTTTTCAACACTAACACAAGTGCGAAAAGTGGTTTTTCAACACTAACACAAGTGCGAAAGTGGTTTTTCCACACTAATGCAAGTGCAAAAGTGGTTTCCTGCACCAACACAAGTGCGAAAAGTGGTTTTTCAACACTAACACAAGTGCAAAAAGTGGTTTTTCAACACTAAAACAAGTGCGAAAAGTGGTTTTTCAACACTAACACACGTGCGAAAAGTGGTTTTTCAACACTAACACAAGTGCGAAAAGTGGTTTTTCCACACTAATACAAGTGCAAAAGTGGTTTCCTACACCAACACAAGTGAGAAAAGTGGTTTTTCAACACTAACACAAGTGCGAAAAGTGGTTTTTCAACACTATCACAAGTGCAAAAAGTGTTTTTTCCACACTAATACAAGTGCAAAAGTAGTTTCCTGCACCAACACAAGTGCGAGAAGTCGTTTTTCAACACTAACACAAGTGCGAAAAGTGGTTTTTCAACACTAACACAAGTGCAAAAAGTGGTTTTTCAACACTAACACAAGTGCGAAAAGTGGTTTTTCCACACTAATACAAGTGCAAAAGTGGTTTCCTGCACCAACACAAGTGCGAAAAGTGGTTTTTCAACACTAACACAAGTGCAAAAAGTGGTTTTTCAACACTAAAACAAGTGTGAAAAGTGGTTTTTCAACACTAACACACGTGCGAAAAGTGGTTTTTCAACACTAACGCAAGTGCGAAAAGTGGTTTTTCCACACTAATACAAGTGCAAAAGTGGTTTCCTGCACCAACACAAGTGCGAAAGGTGGTTTTTCAACACTAACACAAGTGCGAAAAGTGTTTTTTCCACACTAATACAAGTGCAAAAGTGGTTTCCTGCAACAACACAAGTGCGAAAAGTGGTTTTTCAACACCAACACAAGTGCGAAAAGTGGTTTTTCCACACTAACACAAGTGCGAAAAGTGGTTTTTCAACACTAACACAAGTGCAAAAAGTGGTTTTTCAACACTAACACAAGTGCGAAAGTGGTTTTTCCACACTAATGCAAGTGCAAAAGTGGTTTCCTGCACCAACACAAGTGCGAAAAGTGGTTTTTCAACACTAACACAAGTGCAAAAAGTGGTTTTTCAACACTAAAACAAGTGCGAAAAGTGGTTTTTCAACACTAACACAAGTGCGAAAAGTGGTTTTTCCACACTAATACAAGTGCAAAAGTGGTTTCCTGCACCAACACAAGTGCGAAAAGTGGTTTTTCAACACTAACACAAGTGCAAAAAGTGGTTTTCAACAATAACACAAGTGCGAAAAGTGGTTTTTCCACACTAATACAAGTGCAAAAGTGGTTTCCTGCACCAACACAAGTGCGAAAAGTGGTTTTTCAACACTAACACAAGTGCGAAAAGTGGTTTTTCAACACTAACACAAGTGCGAAAAGTGTTTTTTCCACACTAATACAAGTGCAAAAGTGGTTTCCTGCACCAACACAAGTGCGAAAAGTGGGTTTTCAACACTAACACAAGTGCAAAAACTGGTTTTTCAACACTAACACAAGTGCGAAAAGTGGTTTTTCAACACTAACACAAGTGCGAAAAGTGGTTTTTGAACACTAACACAAGTGCGAAAAGTGGTTTTTCCACACTAATACAAGTGCAAAAGTGGTTTCCTGCACCAACACAAGTGCGAAAAGTGGTTTTTCAACACTAACACAAGTGTGAAAAGTGATTTTTCAACACTATCACAAGTGCAAAAAGTGTTTTTTCCACACTAATACAAGTGCAAAAGTGGTTTCCTGCACCAACACAAGTGCAAAAAGTGGTTTTTCAACACTAACACAAGTGCGAAAAGTGGTTTTTCAACACTAGCACAAGTGCGAAAAGTGGTTTTTCCACACTAATACAAGTGCAAAAGTGGTTTCCTGCACCAACACAAGTGCGAAAAGTGGTTTTTCAACACTAACACAAGTGCGAAATGTGGTTTTTCAACACTAAAACAAGTGCGAAAAGTGGTTTTTCAACACTAACACACCTGCGAAAAGTGGTTTTTCAACACTAACACAAGTGCGAAAAGTGGTTTTTCCACACTAATACAAGTGCAAAAGTGGTTTCCTGCACCAACACAAGTGCGAAAAGTGGTTTTTCAACACTAACACAAGTGCGAAAAGTGGTTTTTCAACACTATCACAAGTGCAAAAAGTGTTTTTTCCACACTAATACAAGTGCAAAGTGGTTTCCTGCACCAACACAAGTGCGAAAAGTGGTTTTTCAACACTATCACAAGTGCAAAAAGTGTTTTTTCCACACTAATACAAGTGCAAAAGTGGTTTCCTGCACCAACACAAGTGCGAAAAGTGGTTTTTCCACACTAACACAAGTGCGAAAAGTGGTTTTTCAACACTAACACAAGTGCGAAAAGTGGTTTTTCAACACTAACACAAGTGCGAAAGTGGTTTTCCACACTAATGCAAGTGCAAAAGTGGTTTCCTGCACCAACACAAGTGCGAAAAGTGGTTTTTCAACACTAACACAAGTGCAAAAAGTGGTTTTTCAACACTAAAACAAGTGCAAAAGTGGTTTCCTGCACCAACACAAGTGAGAAAAGTGGTTTTTCAACACTAACACAAGTGCGAAAAGTGGTTTTTCAACACTATCGCAAGTGCAAAAAGTGTTTTTTCCACACTAATACAAGTGCAAAAGTGGTTTCCTGCACCAACACAAGTGCGAGAAGTGGTTTTTCAACACTAACACAAGTGCAAAAAGTGGTTTTTCAACACTAACACAAGTGCGAAAAGTGGTTTTTCCACACTAATACAAGTGCAAAAGTGGTTTCCTGCACCAACACAAGTGCGAAAAGTGGTTTTTCAACACTAACACAAGTGCAAAAAGTGGTTTTTCAACACTAAAACAAGTGCGAAAAGTGGTTTTTCAACACTAACACACGTGCGAAAAGTGGTTTTTCAACACTAACACAAGTGCGAAAAGTGGTTTTTCCGCACTAATACAAGTGCAAAAGTGGTTTCCTGCACCAACACAAGTGAGAAAAGTGGTTTTTCAACACTAACACAAGTGCGAAAAGTGGTTTTTCAACACTATCACAAGTGCAAAAAGTGTTTTTTCCACACTAATACAAGTGCAAAAGTGGTTTCCTGCACCAACACAAGTGCGAGAAGTGGTTTTTCAACACTAACACAAGTGCGAAAAGTGGTTTTTCAACACTAACACAAGTGCAAAAAGTGGTTTTTCAACACTAACACAAGTGCGAAAAGTGGTTTTTCCACACTAATACAAGTGCAAAAGTGGTTTCCTGCACCAACACAAGTGCGAAAAGTGATTTTTCAACACTAACACAAGTGCAAAAAGTGGTTTTTCAACACTAAAACAAGTGCGAAAAGTGGTTTTTCAACACAACACACGTGCGAAAAGTGGTTTTTCAACACTAACACAAGTGCGAAATGTGGTTTTTCCACACTAATACAAGTGCAAAAGTGGTTTCCTGCACCAACACAAGTGCGAAAGGTGGTTTTTCAACAATAACACAAGTGCTAAAAGTGTTTTTTCCACACTAATACAAGTGCAAAAGTGGTTTCCTGCAACAACACAGGTGCAAAAAGTGGTTTTTCAACACCAACACAAGTGCGAAAAGTGGTTTTTCCACACTAACACAAGTGCGAAAAGTGGTTTTTCAACACTAACACAAGTGCGAAAAGTGGTTTTTCAACACTAACACAAGTGCGAAAGTGGTTTTTCCACACTAATGCAAGTGCAAAAGTGGTTTCCTGCACCAACACAAGTGCGAAAAGTGGTTTTTCAACACTAACACAAGCGCGAAAAGTGGTTTTTCAACACTATCACAAGTGCAAAAAGTGTTTTTTCCACACTAATACAGGTGCAAAAGTGGTTTCCTGCACCAACACAAGTGCGAAAAGTGGTTTTTCAACACTAACACAAGTGCGAAAAGTGGGTTTTCAACACTGACACAAGTGCGAAAAGTGTTTTTTCCACACTAATACAAGTGCAAAAGTGGTTTCCTGCACCAACACAAGTGCGAAAATTGGTTTTTCAACACTAACACAAGTGCGAAAAGTGGTTTTTCCACACTAATACAAGTGCAAAAGTGGTTTCCTGCACCAACACAAGTGCGAAAAGTGGTTTTTCAACACTAACACAAGTGCGAAAAGTGGTTTTTCCACACTAATACAAGTGCAAAAGTGGTTTCCTGCACCAACACAAGTGCGAAAAGTGGTTTTTCAACACCAACACAAGTGCGAAAAGTGGTTTTTCAACACTATCACAAGTGCAAAAAGTGTTTTTTCCACACTAATACAAGTGCAAAAGTGGTTTCCTGCACCAACACAAGTGCAAAAAGTGGTTTTTCAACACTAACACAAGTGCGAAAAGTGGTTTTTCAACACTAACACAAGTGCGAAAAGTGGTTTTTCCACACTAATACAAGTGCAAAAGTGGTTTCCTGCACCAACACAAGTGCGAAAAGTGGTTTTTCAACACTAACACAAGTGCGAAATGTGGTTTTTCAACACTAAAACAAGTGCGAAAAGTGGTTTTTCAACACTAACACACCTGCGAAAAGTGGTTTTTCAACACTAACACAAGTGCGAAAAGTGGTTTTTCCACACTAATACAAGTGCAAAAGTGGTTTCCTGCACCAACACAAGTGCGAAAAGTGGTTTTTCAACACTAACACAAGTGCGAAAAGTGGTTTTTCAACACTATCACAAGTGCAAAAAGTGTTTTTTCCACACTAATACAAGTGCAAAAGTGGTTTCCTGCACCAACACAAGTGCGAAAAGTGGTTTTTCAACACTATCACAAGTGCAAAAAGTGTTTTTTCCACACTAATACAAGTGCAAAAGTGGTCTCCTGCATCAACACAAGTGCGAAAAGTGGTTTTTCCACACTAACACAAGTGCGAAAAGTGGTTTTTCAACACTAACACAAGTGCGAAAAGTGGTTTTTCAACACTAACACAAGTGCGAAAGTGGTTTTCCACACTAATGCAGGTGCAAAAGTGGTTTCCTGCACCAACACAAGTGCGAAAAGTGGTTTTTCAACACTAACACAAGTGCAAAAAGTGGTTTTTCAACACTAAAACAAGTGCGAAAAGTGGTTTTTCAACACTAACACACGTGCGAAAAGTGGTTTTTCAACACTAACACAAGTGCGAAAAGTGGTTTTTCCACACTAATACAAGTGCAAAAGTGGTTTCCTGCACCAACACAAGTGCGAAAAGTGGTTTTTCAACACTAACACAAGTGCGAAAAGTGGTTTTTCCACACTAATACAAGTGCAAAAGTGGTTTCCTGCACCAACACAAGTGCGAAAAGTGGTTTTTCAACACTAACACAAGTGCGAAAAGTGGTTTTTCAACACTAACACAAGTGCAAAAAGTGGTTTTTCAACACTAACACAAGTGCGAAAAGTGGTTTTTCCACACTAATACAAGTGCAAAAGTGGTTTCCTGCACCAACACAAGTGCGAAAAGTGGTTTTTCAACACTAACACAAGTGCAAAAAGTGGTTTTTCAACACTAAAACAAGTGCGCAAAGTGGTTTTTCAACATTAATACAAGTGCAAAAGTGGTTTCCTGCACCAACACAAGTGCGAAAGGTGGTTTTTCAACACTAACACAAGTGCGAAAAGTGTTTTTTCCACACTAATACAAGTGCAAAAGTGGTTTCCTGCAACAACACAAGTGAAAAAAGTGGTTTTTCAACACCAACACAAGTGCGAAAAGTGGTTTTTCCACACTAACACAAGTGCGAAAAGTGGTTTTTCAACACTAACACAAGTGCGAAAAGTGGTTTTTCAACACTAACACAAGTGCGAAAGTGGTTTTTCCACACTAATGCAAGTGCAAAAGTGGTTTCCTGCACCAACACAAGTGCGAAAAGTGGTTTTTCAACACTAACACAAGCGCGAAAAGTGGTTTTTCAACACTATCACAAGTGCAAAAAGTGTTTTTTCCACACTAATACAGGTGCAAAAGTGGTTTCCTGCACCAACACAAGTGCGAAAAGTGGTTTTTCAACACTAACACAAGTGCGAAAAGTGGGTTTTCAACACTGACACAAGTGCGAAAAGTGTTTTTTCCACACTAATACAGGTGCAAAAGTGGTTTCCTGCACCAACACAAGTGCGAAAAGTGGTTTTTCCACACTAACACAAGTGCGAAAAGTGGTTTTTCAACACTAACACAAGTGCAAAAAGTGGTTTTTCAACACTAACACAAGTGCGAAAGTGGTTTTCCACACTAATGCAAGTGCAAAAGTGGTTTCCTGCACCAACACAAGTGCGAAAAGTGGTTTTTCAACACTAACACAAGTGCAAAAAGTGGTTTTTCAACACTAAAACAAGTGCAAAAGTGGTTTCCTGCACCAACACAAGTGAGAAAAGTGGTTTTTCAACACTAACACAAGTGCGAAAAGTGGTTTTTCAACACTATCACAAGTGCAAAAAGTGTTTTTTCCACACTAATACAAGTGCAAAAGTGGTTTCCTGCACCAACACAAGTGCGAGAAGTGGTTTTTCAACACTAACACAAGTGCGAAAAGTGGTTTTTCAACACTAACACAAGTGCAAAAAGTGGTTTTTCAACACTAACACAAGTGCGAAAAGTGGTTTTTCCACACTAATACAAGTGCAGAAGTGGTTTCTTGCACCAACACAAGTGCGAAAAGTGGTTTTTCAACACTAACACAAGTGCAAAAAGTGGTTTTTCAACACTAAAACAAGTGCGAAAAGTGGTTTTTCAACACTAACAAACGTGCGAAAAGTGGTTTTTCAACACTAACACAAGTGCGAAAAGTGGTTTTTCCGCACTAATACAAGTGCAAAAGTGGTTTCCTGCACCGACACAAGTGAGAAAAGTGGTTTTTCAACACTAACACAAGTGCGAAAAGTGGTTTTTCAACACTATCACAAGTGCAAAAAGTGTTTTTTCCACACTAATACAAGTGCAAAAGTGGTTTCCTGCACCAACACAAGTGCGAGAAGTGGTTTTTCAACACTAACACAAGTGCGAAAAGTGGTTTTTCAACACTAACACAAGTGCAAAAAGTGGTTTTTCAACACTAACACAAGTGCGAAAAGTGGTTTTTCCACACTAATACAAGTGCAAAAGTGGTTTCCTGCACCAACACAAGTGCGAAAAGTGGTTTTTCAACACTAACACAAGTGCAAAAAGTGGTTTTTCAACACTAAAACAAGTGCGAAAAGTGGTTTTTCAACACTAACACACGTGCGAAAAGTGGTTTTTCAACACTAACACAAGTGCGAAATGTGGTTTTTCCACACTAATACAAGTGCAAAAGTGGTTTCCTGCACCAACACAAGTGCGAAAGGTGGTTTTTCAACACTAACACAAGTGCGAAAAGTGTTTTTTCCACACTAATACAAGTGCAAAAGTGGTTTCCTGCAACAACACAAGTGCAAAAAGTGGTTTTTCAACACCAACACAAGTGCGAAAAGTGGTTTTTCCACACTAACACAAGTGCGAAAAGTGGTTTTTCAACACTAACACAAGTGCGAAAAGTGGTTTTTCAACACTAACACAAGTGCGAAAGTGGTTTTTCCACACTAATGCAAGTGCAAAAGTGGTTTCCTGCACCAACACAAGTGCGAAAAGTGGTTTTTCAACACTAACACAAGCGCGAAAAGTGGTTTTTCAACACTATCACAAGTGCAAAAAGTGTTTTTTCCACACTAATATAGGTGCAAAAGTGGTTTCCTGCACCAACACAAGTGCGAAAAGTGGTTTTTCAACACTAACACAAGTGCGAAAAGTGGGTTTTCAACACTGACACAAGTGCGAAAAGTGTTTTTTCCACACTAATACAAGTGCAAAAGTGGTTTCCTGCACCAACACAAGTGCGAAAATTGGTTTTTCAACACTAACACAAGTGCGAAAAGTGGTTTTTCCACACTAATACAAGTGCAAAAGTGGTTTCCTGCACCAACACAAGTGCGAAAAGTGGTTTTTCAACACTAACACAAGTGCGAAAAGTGGTTTTTCCACACTAATACAAGTGCAAAAGTGGTTTCCTGCACCAACACAAGTGCGAAAAGTGGTTTTTCAACACCAACACAAGTGCGAAAAGTGGTTTTTCAACACTATCACAAGTGCAAAAAGTGTTTTTTCCACACTAATACAAATGCAAAAGTGGTTTCCTGCACCAACACAAGTGCAAAAAGTGGTTTTTCAACACTAACACAAGTGCGAAAATTGGTTTTTCAACACTAACACAAGTGCGAAAAGTGGTTTTTCCACACTAATACAAGTGCAAAATTGGTTTCCTGCACCAACACAAGTGCTAAAAGTGGTTTTTCAACACTAACACAAGTGCGAAATGTGGTTTTTCAACACTAAAACAAGTGCGAAAAGTGGTTTTTCAACACTAACACACCTGCGAAAAGTGGTTTTTCAACACTAACACAAGTGCGAAAAGTGGTTTTTCCACACTAATACAAGTGCAAAAGTGGTTTCCTGCACCAACACAAGTGCGAAAAGTGGTTTTTCAACACTAACACAAGTGCGAAAAGTGGTTTTTCAACACTATCACAAGTGCAAAAAGTGTTTTTCCCACACTAATACAAGTGCAAAAGTGGTTTCCTGCACCAACACAAGTGCGAAAAGTGGTTTTTCAACACTATCACAAGTGCAAAAAGTGTTTTTTCCACACTAATACAAGTGCAAAAGTGGTTTCCTGCACCAACACAAGTGCGAAAAGTGGTTTTTCCACACTAACACAAGTGCGAAAAGTGGTTTTTCAACACTAACACAAGTGCGAAAAGTGGTTTTTCAACACTAACACAAGTGCGAAAGTGGTTTTCCACACTAATGCAAGTGCAAAAGTGGTTTCCTGCACCAACACAAGTGCGAAAAGTGGTTTTTCAACACTAACACAAGTGCAAAAAGTGGTTTTTCAACACTAAAACAAGTGCAAAAGTGGTTTCCTGCACCAACACAAGTGAGAAAAGTGGTTTTTCAACACTAACACAAGTGCGAAAAGTGGTTTTTCAACACTATCGCAAGTGCAAAAAGTGTTTTTTCCACACTAATACAAGTGCAAAAGTGGTTTCCTGCACCAACACAAGTGCGAGAAGTGGTTTTTCAACACTAACACAAGTGCGAAAAATGGTTTTTCAACACTAACACAAGTGCAAAAAGTGGTTTTTCAACACTAACACAAGTGCGAAAAGTGGTTTTTCCACACTAATACAAGTGCAAAAGTGGTTTGCTGCACCAACACAAGTGCGAAAAGTGGTTTTTCAACACTAACACAAGTGCAAAAAGTGGTTTTTCAACACTAAAACAAGTGCGAAAAGTGGTTTTTCAACACTAACACACATGCGAAAAGTGGTTTTTCAACACTAACACAAGTGCGAAAAGTGGTTTTTCAACACTATCACAAGTGCAAAAAGTGTTTTTTCCACACTAATACAAGTGCAAAAGTGGTTTCCTGCACTAACACAAGTGCGAAAAGTGGTTTTTCAACACTAACACAAGTGCGAAAAGTGGTTTTTCCACACTAATACAAGTGCAAAAGTGGTTTCCTGCACCAACACAAGTGCGAAAAGTGGTTTTTCAACACTAACACAAGTGCGAAATGTGGTTTTTCAACACTAAAACAAGTGCGAAAAGTGGTTTTTCAACACTAACACACGTGCGAAAAGTAGTTTTTCAACATTAACATTAGTGCGAAAAGTGGTTTTTCCACACTAATACAAGTGCAAAAGTGGTTTCCTGCACCAACACAAGTGCGAAAAGTGGTTTTTCAACACTAACACAAGTGGGAAAAGTGGTTTTTCAACACTATCACAAGTGCAAAAAGTGTTTTTTCCACACTAATACAAGTGCAAAAGTGGTTTCCTGCACCAACACAAGTGCGAAAAGTGGTTTTTCAACACTATCACAAGTGCAAAAAGTTTTTTTCCACACTAATACAAGTGCAAAAGTGGTTTCCTGCACCAACACTAGTGCGAAAAGTGGTTTTTCCACACAAACACAAGTGCGAAAAGTGGTTTTTCAACACTAACACACGTGCGAAAAGTGGTTTTTCAACACTAACACAAGTGCGAAAAGTGGTTTTTCCACACTAATACAAGTGCAAAAGTGGTTTCCTACACCAACACAAGTGAGAAAAGTGGTTTTTCAACACTAACACAAGTGAGAAAAGTGGTTTTTCAACACTATCACAAGTGCAAAAAGTGTTTTTTTCCACACTAATACAAGTGCAAAAGTGGTTTCCTGCACCAACACAAGTGCGAGGAGTCGTTTTTCAACACTAACACAAGTGCGAAAAGTGATTTTTCAACACTAACACAAGTGCAAAAAGTGGTTTTTCAACACTAACACAAGTGCGAAAAGTGGTTTTTCCACACTAATACAAGTGCAAAAGTGGTTTCCTGCACCAACACAAGTGCGAAAAGTGGTTTTTCAACACTAACACAAGTGCAAAAAGTGGTTTTTCAACACTAAAACAAGTACGAAAAGTGGTTTTTCAACACTAACACACGTGCGAAAAGTGGTTTTTCAACACTAACGCAAGTGCGAAAAGTGGTTTTTCCACACTAATACAAGTGCAAAAGTGGTTTCCTGCACCAACACAAGTGCGAAAGGTGGTTTTTCAACACTAACACAAGTGCGAAAAGTGTTTTTTCCACACTAATACAAGTGCAAAAGTGGTTTCCTGCAACAACACAAGTGCGAAAAGTGGTTTTTCAACACCAACACAAGTGCGAAAAGTGGTTTTTCCACACTAAAACAAGTGCGAAAAGTGGTTTTTCAACACTAACACAAGTGCGAAAGTGGTTTTTCCACACTAATACAAGTGCAAAAGTGGTTTCCTGCAACAACACAAGTGCGAAAAGTGGTTTTTCAACACTAACACAAGTGCAAAAAGTGGTTTTTCAACACTAAAACAAGTGCGAAAAGTGGTTTTTCAACACTAACACAAGTGCGAAAAGTGGTTTTTCCACACTAATACAAGTGCAAAAGTGGTTTTCTGCACCAACACAAGTGCGAAAAGTGGTTTTTCAACACTAACACAAGTGCAAAAAGTGGTTTTTCAACAATAACACAAGTGCGAAAAGTGGTTTTTCCACACTAATACAAGTGCAAAAGTGGTTTCCTGCACCAACACAAGTGCGAAAAGTGGTTTTTCAATACTAACACAAGTGCGAAAAGTGGTTTTTCAACACTATCACAAGTGCAAAAAGTGTTTTTTCCACACTAATACAAGTGCAAAAGTGGTATCCTGCACCAACACAAGTGCGAAAAGTGGTTTTTCAACACTAACACAAGTGCAAAAAGTGGTTTTTCAACACTAACACAAGTGCGAAAAGTGGTTTTTCAACACTAACACAAGTGCGAAAAGTGGTTTTTCAACACTAACACAAGTGCGAAAAGTGTTTTTTCCACACTAATACAAGTGCAAAAGTGGTTTCCTGCACCAACACAAGTGCGAAAAGTGGTTTTTCAACACTAACACAAGTGCGAAAAGTGGGTTTTCAACACTGACACAAGTGCGAAAAGTGTTTTTTCCACACTAATACAAGTGCAAAAGTGGTTTCCTGCACCAACACAAGTGCGAAAATTGGTTTTTCAACACTAACACAAGTGCGAAAAGTGGTTTTTCCACACTAATACAAGTGCAAAAGTGGTTTCCTGCACCAACACAAGTGCGAAAAGTGGTTTTTCAACACTAACACAAGTGCAAAAAGTGGTTTTTCCACACTAATACAAGTGCAAAAGTGGTTTCCTGCACCAACACAAGTGCGAAAAGTGGTTTTTCAACACCAACACAAGTGCGAAAAGTGGTTTTTCAACACTATCACAAGTGCAAAAAGTGTTTTTTCCACACTAATACAAGTGCAAAAGTGGTTTCCTGCACCAACACAAGTGCAAAAATTGGTTTTTCAACACTAACACAAGTGCGAAAAGTGGTTATTCAACACTAACACAAGTGCGAAAAGTGGTTTTTCCACACTAATACAAGTGCAAAAGTGGTTTCCTGCAACAACACAAGTGCGAAAAGTGGTTTTTCAACACTAACACAAGTGCAAAAAGTGGTTTTTCAACACTAAAACAAGTGCGAAAAGTGGTTTTTCAACACTAACACAAGTGCGAAAAGTGTTTTTCCACACTAATACAAGTGCAAAAGTGGTTTTCTGCACCAACACAAGTGCGAAAAGTGGTTTTTCAACACTAACAAGTGCAAAAAGTGGTTTTTCAACAATAACACAAGTGCGAAAAGTGGTTTTTCCACACTAATACAAGTGCAAAAGTGGTTTCCTGCACCAACACAAGTGCGAAAAGTGGTTTTTCAATACTAACACAAGTGCGAAAAGTGGTTTTTCAACACTATCACAAGTGCAAAAAGTGTTTTTTCCACACTAATACAAGTGCAAAAGTGGTATCCTGCACCAACACAAGTTCGAAAAGTGGTTTTTCAACACTAACACAAGTGCAAAAAGTGGTTTTTCAACACTAACACAAGTGCGAAAAGTGGTTTTTCAACACTAACACAAGTGCGAAAAGTGGTTTTTCAACACTAACACAAGTGCGAAAAGTGTTTTTTCCACACTAATACAAGTGCAAAAGTGGTTTCCTGCACCAACACAAGTGCGAAAAGTGGTTTTTCAACACTAACACAAGTGCGAAAAGTGGGTTTTCAACACTGACACAAGTGCGAAAAGTGTTTTTTCCACACTAATACAAGTGCAAAAGTGGTTTCCTGCACCAACACAAGTGCGAAAATTGGTTTTTCAACACTAACACAAGTGCGAAAAGTGGTTTTTCCACACTAATACAAGTGCAAAAGTGGTTTCCTGCACCAACACAAGTGCGAAAAGTGGTTTTTCAACACTAACACAAGTGCGAAAAGTGGTTTTTCCACACTAATACAAGTGCAAAAGTGGTTTCCTGCACCAACACAAGTGCGAAAAGTGGTTTTTCAACACCAACATAAGTGCGAAAAGTGGTTTTTCAACACTATCACAAGTGCAAAAAGTGTTTTTTCCACACTAATAAAAGTGCAAAAGTGGTTTCCTGCACCAACACAAGTGCAAAAAGTGGTTTTTCAACACTAACACAAGTGCGAAAAGTGGTTTTTCAACACTAACACAAGTGCGAAAAGTGGTTTTTCCACACTAATACAAGTGCAAAAGTGGTTTCCTGCACCAACACAAGTGCGAAAAGTGGTTTTTCAACACTAACACAAGTGCGAAAAGTGGTTTTTCAACACTAACACAAGTGCGAAAAGTGGTTTTTCAACACTAACACAAGTGCGAAAAGTGTTTTTTCCACACTAATACAAGTGCAAAAGTGGTTTCCTGCACCAACACAAGTGCGAAAAGTGGTTTTTCAACACTAACACAAGTGCGAAAAGTGGGTTTTCAACACTGACACAAGTGCGAAAAGTGTTTTTTCCACACTAATACAAGTGCAAAAGTGGTTTCCTGCACCAACACAAGTGCGAAAATTGGTTTTTCAACACTAACACAAGTGCGAAAAGTGGTTTTTCCACACTAATACAAGTGCAAAAGTGGTTTCCTGCACCAACACAAGTGCGAAAAGTGGTTTTTCAACACTAACACAAGTGCGAAAAGTGGTTTTTCCACACTAATACAAGTGCAAAAGTGGTTTCCTGCACCAACACAAGTGCGAAAAGTGGTTTTTCAACACCAACACAAGTGCGAAAAGTGGTTTTTCAACACTATCACAAGTGCAAAAAGTGTTTTTTCCACACTAATACAAGTGCAAAAGTGGTTTCCTGCACCAACACAAGTGCAAAAAGTGGTTTTTCAACACTAACACAAGTGCGAAAAGTGGTTTTTCAACACTAACACAAGTGCGAAAAGTGGTTTTTCCACACTAATACAAGTGCAAAAGTGGTTTCCTGCACCAACACAAGTGCGAAAAGTGGTTTTTCAACACTAACACAAGTGCGAAATGTGGTTTTTCAACACTAAAACAAGTGCGAAAAGTGGTTTTTCAACACTAACACACCTGCGAAAAGTGGTTTTTCAACACTAACACAAGTGCGAAAAGTGGTTTTTCCACACTAATACAAGTGCAAAAGTGGTTTCCTGCACCAACACAAGTGCGAAAAGTGGTTTTTCAACACTAACACAAGTGCGAAAAGTGGTTTTTCAACACTATCACAAGTGCAAAAAGTGTTTTTCCCACACTAATACAAGTGCAAAAGTGGTTTCCTGCACCAACACAAGTGCGAAAAGTGGTTTTTCAACACTATCACAAGTGCAAAAAGTGTTTTTTCCACACTAATACAAGTGCAAAAGTGGTTTCCTGCACCAACACAAGTGCGAAAAGTGGTTTTTCCACACTAACACAAGTGCGAAAAGTGGTTTTTCAACACTAACACAAGTGCGAAAAGTGGTTTTTCAACACTAACACAAGTGCGAAAGTGGTTTTCCACACTAATGCAAGTGCAAAAGTGGTTTCCTGCACCAACACAAGTGCGAAAAGTGGTTTTTCAACACTAACACAAGTGCAAAAAGTGGTTTTTCAACACTAAAACAAGTGCAAAAGTGGTTTCCTGCACCAACACAAGTGAGAAAAGTGGTTTTTCAACACTAACACAAGTGCGAAAAGTGGTTTTTCAACACTATCGCAAGTGCAAAAAGTGTTTTTTCCACACTAATACAAGTGCAAAAGTGGTTTCCTGCACCAACACAAGTGCGAGAGGTGGTTTTTCAACACTAACACAAGTGCGAAAAGTGGTTTTTCAACACTAACACAAGTGCAAAAAGTGGTTTTTCAACACTAACACAAGTGCGAAAAGTGGTTTTTCCACACTAATACAAGTGCAAAAGTGGTTTGCTGCACCAACACAGGTGCGAAAAGTGGTTTTTCAACACTAACACAAGTGCAAAAAGTGGTTTTTCAACACTAAAACAAGTGCGAAAAGTGGTTTTTCAACACTAACACACATGCGAAAAGTGGTTTTTCAACACTAACACAAGTGCGAAAAGTGGTTTTTCAACACTATCACAAGTGCAAAAAGTGTTTTTTCCACACTAATACAAGTGCAAAAGTGGTTTCCTGCACTAACACAAGTGCGAAAAGTGGTTTTTCAACACTAACACAAGTGCGAAAAGTGGTTTTTCCACACTAATACAAGTGCAAAAGTGGTTTCCTGCACCAACACAAGTGCGAAAAGTGGTTTTTCAACACTAACACAAGTGCGAAATGTGGTTTTTCAACACTAAAACAAGTGCGAAAAGTGGTTTTTCAACACTAACACACGTGCGAAAAGTAGTTTTTCAACACTAACATAAGTGCGAAAAGTGGTTTTTCCACACTAATACAAGTGCAAAAGTGGTTTCCTGCACCAACACAAGTGCAAAAGTGGTTTCCTGCACCAACACAAGTGCGAAAAGTGGTTTTTCAACACTATCACAAGTGCAAAAAGTTTTTTCCCACACTAATACAAGTGCAAAAGTGGTTTCCTGCACCAACACTAGTGCGAAAAGTGGTTTTTCCACACAAACACAAGTGCGAAAAGTGGTTTTTCAACACTAACACAAGTGCGAAAAGTGGTTTTTCAACACTAACACAAGTGCGAAAGTGGTTTTTCCACACTAATGCAAGTGCAAAAGTGGTTTCCTGCACCAACACAAGTGCGAAAAGTGGTTTTTCAACACTAACACAAGTGCAAAAAGTGGTTGTTCAACACTAAAACAAGTGCGAAAAGTGGTTTTTCAACACTAACACACGTGCGAAAAGTGGTTTTTCAACACTAACACAAGTGCGAAAAGTGGTTTTTCCACACTAATACAAGTGCAAAAGTGGTTTCCTACACCAACACAAGTGAGAAAAGTGGTTTTTCAACACTAACACAAGTGAGAAAAGTGGTTTTTCAACACTATCACAAGTGCAAAAAGTGTTTTTTTCCACACTAATACAAGTGCAAAAGTGGTTTCCTGCACCAACACAAGTGCGAGAGGTCGTTTTTCAACACTAACACAAGTGCGAAAAGTGATTTTTCAACACTAACACAAGTGCAAAAAGTGGTTTTTCAACACTAACACAAGTGCGAAAAGTGGTTTTTCCACACTAATACAAGTGCAAAAGTGGTTTCCTGCACCAACACAAGTGCGAAAAGTGGTTTTTCAACACTAACACAAGTGCAAAAAGTGGTTTTTCAACACTAAAACAAGTGCGAAAAGTGGTTTTTCAACACTAACACACGTGCGAAAAGTGGTTTTTCAACACTAACGCAAGTGCGAAAAGTGTTTTTTCCACACTAATACAAGTGCAAAAGTGGTTTCCTGCACCAACACAAGTGCGAAAGGTGGTTTTTCATCACTAACACAAGTGCGAAAAGTGTTTTTTCCACACTAATACAAGTGCAAAAGTGGTTTCCTGCAACAACACAAGTGCGAAAAGTGGTTTTTCAACACCAACACAAGTGCGAAAAGTGGTTTTTCCACACTAAAACAAGTGCGAAAAGTGGTTTTTCAACACTAACACAAGTGCGAAAAGTGGTTTTTCCACACTAATACAAGTGCAAAAGTGGTTTTCTGCACCAACACAAGTGCGAAAAGTGGTTTTTCAACACTAACACAAGTGCAAAAAGTGGTTTTTCAACAATAACACAAGTGCGAAAAGTGGTTTTTCCACACTAATACAAGTGCAAAAGTGGTTTCCTGCACCAACACAAGTGCGAAAAGTGGTTTTTCAATACTAACACAAGTGCGAAAAGTGGTTTTTCAACACTATCACAAGTGCAAAAAGTGTTTTTTCCACACTAATACAAGTGCAAAAGTGGTATCCTGCACCAACACAAGTGCGAAAAGTGGTTTTTCAACACTAACACAAGTGCGAAAAGTGGTTTTTCAACACTATCGCAAGTGCAAAAAGTGTTTTTTCCACACTAATACAAGTGCAAAAGTGGTTTCCTGCACCAACACAAGTGAGAAAAGTGGTTTTTCAACACTAACACAAGTGCGAAAAGTGGTTTTTCAACACTAACACAAGTGCAAAAAGTGGTTTTTCCACACTAATACAAGTGCAAAAGTGGTTTCCTGCACCAACACAAGTGCGAGAAGTGGTTTTTCAACACTAACACAAGTGCGAAAAGTGGTTTTTCAACACTAACACAAGTGCAAAAAGTGGTTTTTCAACACTAACACAAGTGCGAAAAGTGGTTTTTCCACACTAATACAAGTGCAAAAGTGGTTTGCTGCACCAACACAAGTGCGAAAAGTGGTTTTTCAACACTAACACAAGTGCGAAAAGTGGTTTTTCAACACTAACACAAGTGCGAAAAGTGGTTTTCCACACTAATACAAGTGCAAAAGTGGTTTCCTGCACCAACACAAGTGCGAAAAGTGGTTTTTCAACACTAACACAAGTGCGAAATGTGGTTTTTCAACACTAAAACAAGTGCGAAAAGTGGTTTTTCAACACTAACACACCTGCGAAAAGTGGTTTTTCAACACTAACACAAGTGCGAAAAGTGGTTTTTCCACACTAATACAAGTGCAAAAGTGGTTTCCTGCACCAACACAAGTGCGAAAAGTGGTTTTTCAACACTAACACAAGTGCGAAAAGTGGTTTTTCAACACTATCACAAGTGCAAAAAGTGTTTTTCCCACACTAATACAAGTGCAAAAGTGGTTTCCTGCACCAACACAAGTGCGAAAAGTGGTTTTTCAACACTATCACAAGTGCAAAAAGTGTTTTTTCCACACTAATACAAGTGCAAAAGTGGTTTCCTGCACCAACACAAGTGCGAAAAGTGGTTTTTCCACACTAACACAAGTGCGAAAAGTGGTTTTTCAACACTAACACAAGTGCGAAAAGTGGTTTTTCAACACTAACACAAGTGCGAAAGTGGTTTTCCACACTAATGCAAGTGCAAAAGTGGTTTCCTGCACCAACACAAGTGCGAAAAGTGGTTTTTCAACACTAACACAAGTGCAAAAAGTGGTTTTTCAACACTAAAACAAGTGCAAAAGTGGTTTCCTGCACCAACACAAGTGAGAAAAGTGGTTTTTCAACACTAACACAAGTGCGAAAAGTGGTTTTTCAACACTATCGCAAGTGCAAAAAGTGTTTTTTCCACACTAATACAAGTGCAAAAGTGGTTTCCTGCACCAACACAAGTGCGAGAAGTGGTTTTTCAACACTAACACAAGTGCGAAAAGTGGTTTTTCAACACTAACACAAGTGCAAAAAGTGGTTTTTCAACACTAACACAAGTGCGAAAAGTGGTTTTTCCACACTAATACAAGTGCAAAAGTGGTTTGCTGCACCAACACAGGTGCGAAAAGTGGTTTTTCAACACTAACACAAGTGCAAAAAGTGGTTTTTCAACACTAAAACAAGTGCGAAAAGTGGTTTTTCAACACTAACACACATGCGAAAAGTGGTTTTTCAACACTAACACAAGTGCGAAAAGTGGTTTTTCAACACTATCACAAGTGCAAAAAGTGTTTTTTCCACACTAATACAAGTGCAAAAGTGGTTTCCTGCACTAACACAAGTGCGAAAAGTGGTTTTTCAACACTAACACAAGTGCGAAAAGTGGTTTTTCCACACTAATACAAGTGCAAAAGTGGTTTCCTGCAACAACACAAGTGCGAAAAGTGGTTTTTCAACACCAACACAAGTGCGAAAAGTGGTTTTTCCACACTAAAACAAGTGCGAAAAGTGGTTTTTCAACACTAACACAAGTGCGAAAAGTGGTTTTTCCACACTAATACAAGTGCAAAAGTGGTTTTCTGCACCAACACAAGTGCGAAAAGTGGTTTTTCAACACTAACACAAGTGCAAAAAGTGGTTTTTCAACAATAACACAAGTGCGAAAAGTGGTTTTTCCACACTAATACAAGTGCAAAAGTGGTTTCCTGCACCAACACAAGTGCGAAAAGTGGTTTTTCAATACTAACACAAGTGCGAAAAGTGGTTTTTCAACACTATCACAAGTGCAAAAAGTGTTTTTTCCACACTAATACAAGTGCAAAAGTGGTATCCTGCACCAACACAAGTGCGAAAAGTGGTTTTTCAACACTAACACAAGTGCGAAAAGTGGTTTTTCAACACTATCGCAAGTGCAAAAAGTGTTTTTTCCACACTAATACAAGTGCAAAAGTGGTTTCCTGCACCAACACAAGTGAGAAAAGTGGTTTTTCAACACTAACACAAGTGCGAAAAGTGGTTTTTCAACACTAACACAAGTGCAAAAAGTGGTTTTTCCACACTAATACAAGTGCAAAAGTGGTTTCCTGCACCAACACAAGTGCGAGAAGTGGTTTTTCAACACTAACACAAGTGCGAAAAGTGGTTTTTCAACACTAACACAAGTGCAAAAAGTGGTTTTTCAACACTAACACAAGTGCGAAAAGTGGTTTTTCCACACTAATACAAGTGCAAAAGTGGTTTGCTGCACCAACACAAGTGCGAAAAGTGGTTTTTCAACACTAACACAAGTGCGAAAAGTGGTTTTTCAACACTAACACAAGTGCGAAAAGTGGTTTTCCACACTAATACAAGTGCAAAAGTGGTTTCCTGCACCAACACAAGTGCGAAAAGTGGTTTTTCAACACTAACACAAGTGCGAAATGTGGTTTTTCAACACTAAAACAAGTGCGAAAAGTGGTTTTTCAACACTAACACACCTGCGAAAAGTGGTTTTTCAACACTAACACAAGTGCGAAAAGTGGTTTTTCCACACTAATACAAGTGCAAAAGTGGTTTCCTGCACCAACACAAGTGCGAAAAGTGGTTTTTCAACACTAACACAAGTGCGAAAAGTGGTTTTTCAACACTATCGCAAGTGCAAAAAGTGTTTTTTCCACACTAATACAAGTGCAAAAGTGGTTTCCTGCACCAACACAAGTGCGAGAAGTGGTTTTTCAACACTAACACAAGTGCGAAAAGTGGTTTTTCAACACTAACACAAGTGCAAAAAGTGGTTTTTCAACACTAACACAAGTGCGAAAAGTGGTTTTTCCACACTAATACAAGTGCAAAAGTGGTTTGCTGCACCAACACAGGTGCGAAAAGTGGTTTTTCAACACTAACACAAGTGCAAAAAGTGGTTTTTCAACACTAAAACAAGTGCGAAAAGTGGTTTTTCAACACTAACACACATGCGAAAAGTGGTTTTTCAACACTAACACAAGTGCGAAAAGTGGTTTTTCAACACTATCACAAGTGCAAAAAGTGTTTTTTCCACACTAATACAAGTGCAAAAGTGGTTTCCTGCACTAACACAAGTGCGAAAAGTGGTTTTTCAACACTAACACAAGTGCGAAAAGTGGTTTTTCCACACTAATACAAGTGCAAAAGTGGTTTCCTGCAACAACACAAGTGCGAAAAGTGGTTTTTCAACACCAACACAAGTGCGAAAAGTGGTTTTTCCACACTAAAACAAGTGCGAAAAGTGGTTTTTCAACACTAACACAAGTGCGAAAAGTGGTTTTTCCACACTAATACAAGTGCAAAAGTGGTTTTCTGCACCAACACAAGTGCGAAAAGTGGTTTTTCAACACTAACACAAGTGCAAAAAGTGGTTTTTCAACAATAACACAAGTGCGAAAAGTGGTTTTTCCACACTAATACAAGTGCAAAAGTGGTTTCCTGCACCAACACAAGTGCGAAAAGTGGTTTTTCAATACTAACACAAGTGCGAAAAGTGGTTTTTCAACACTATCACAAGTGCAAAAAGTGTTTTTTCCACACTAATACAAGTGCAAAAGTGGTATCCTGCACCAACACAAGTGCGAAAAGTGGTTTTTCAACACTAACACAAGTGCGAAAAGTGGTTTTTCAACACTATCGCAAGTGCAAAAAGTGTTTTTTCCACACTAATACAAGTGCAAAAGTGGTTTCCTGCACCAACACAAGTGAGAAAAGTGGTTTTTCAACACTAACACAAGTGCGAAAAGTGGTTTTTCAACACTAACACAAGTGCAAAAAGTGGTTTTTCCACACTAATACAAGTGCAAAAGTGGTTTCCTGCACCAACACAAGTGCGAGAAGTGGTTTTTCAACACTAACACAAGTGCGAAAAGTGGTTTTTCAACACTAACACAAGTGCAAAAAGTGGTTTTTCAACACTAACACAAGTGCGAAAAGTGGTTTTTCCACACTAATACAAGTGCAAAAGTGGTTTGCTGCACCAACACAAGTGCGAAAAGTGGTTTTTCAACACTAACACAAGTGCGAAAAGTGGTTTTTCAACACTAACACAAGTGCGAAAAGTGGTTTTCCACACTAATACAAGTGCAAAAGTGGTTTCCTGCACCAACACAAGTGCGAAAAGTGGTTTTTCAACACTAACACAAGTGCGAAATGTGGTTTTTCAACACTAAAACAAGTGCGAAAAGTGGTTTTTCAACACTAACACACCTGCGAAAAGTGGTTTTTCAACACTAACACAAGTGCGAAAAGTGGTTTTTCCACACTAATACAAGTGCAAAAGTGGTTTCCTGCACCAACACAAGTGCGAAAAGTGGTTTTTCAACACTAACACAAGTGCGAAAAGTGGTTTTTCAACACTATCACAAGTGCAAAAAGTGTTTTTCCCACACTAATACAAGTGCAAAAGTGGTTTCCTGCACCAACACAAGTGCGAAAAGTGGTTTTTCAACACTATCACAAGTGCAAAAAGTGTTTTTTCCACACTAATACAAGTGCAAAAGTGGTTTCCTGCACCAACACAAGTGCGAAAAGTGGTTTTTCCACACTAACACAAGTGCGAAAAGTGGTTTTTCAACACTAACACAAGTGCGAAAAGTGGTTTTTCAACACTAACACAAGTGCGAAAGTGGTTTTCCACACTAATGCAAGTGCAAAAGTGGTTTCCTGCACCAACACAAGTGCGAAAAGTGGTTTTTCAACACTAACACAAGTGCAAAAAGTGGTTTTTCAACACTAAAACAAGTGCAAAAGTGGTTTCCTGCACCAACACAAGTGAGAAAAGTGGTTTTTCAACACTAACACAAGTGCGAAAAGTGGTTTTTCAACACTATCGCAAGTGCAAAAAGTGTTTTTTCCACACTAATACAAGTGCAAAAGTGGTTTCCTGCACCAACACAAGTGCGAGAAGTGGTTTTTCAACACTAACACAAGTGCGAAAAGTGGTTTTTCAACACTAACACAAGTGCAAAAAGTGGTTTTTCAACACTAACACAAGTGCGAAAAGTGGTTTTTCCACACTAATACAAGTGCAAAAGTGGTTTGCTGCACCAACACAGGTGCGAAAAGTGGTTTTTCAACACTAACACAAGTGCAAAAAGTGGTTTTTCAACACTAAAACAAGTGCGAAAAGTGGTTTTTCAACACTAACACACATGCGAAAAGTGGTTTTTCAACACTAACACAAGTGCGAAAAGTGGTTTTTCAACACTATCACAAGTGCAAAAAGTGTTTTTTCCACACTAATACAAGTGCAAAAGTGGTTTCCTGCACTAACACAAGTGCGAAAAGTGGTTTTTCAACACTAACACAAGTGCGAAAAGTGGTTTTTCCACACTAATACAAGTGCAAAAGTGGTTTCCTGCACCAACACAAGTGCGAAAAGTGGTTTTTCAACACTAACACAAGTGCGAAATGTGGTTTTTCAACACTAAAACAAGTGCGAAAAGTGGTTTTTCAACACTAACACACGTGCGAAAAGTAGTTTTTCAACACTAACATAAGTGCGAAAAGTGGTTTTTCCACACTAATACAAGTGCAAAAGTGGTTTCCTGCACCAACACAAGTGCGAAAAGTGGTTTTTCAACACTAACACAAGTGCGAAAAGTGGTTTTTCAACACTATCACAAGTGCAAAAAGTGTTTTTTCCACACTAATACAAGTGCAAAAGTGGTTTCCTGCACCAACACAAGTGCGAAAAGTGGTTTTTCAACACTATCACAAGTGCAAAAAGTTTTTTCCCACACTAATACAAGTGCAAAAGTGGTTTCCTGCACCAACACTAGTGCGAAAAGTGGTTTTTCCACACAAACACAAGTGCGAAAAGTGGTTTTTCAACACTAACACAAGTGCGAAAAGTGGTTTTTCAACACTAACACAAGTGCGAAAGTGGTTTTTCCACACTAATGCAAGTGCAAAAGTGGTTTCCTGCACCAACACAAGTGCGAAAAGTGGTTTTTCAACACTAACACAAGTGCAAAAAGTGGTTGTTCAACACTAAAACAAGTGCGAAAAGTGGTTTTTCAACACTAACACACGTGCGAAAAGTGGTTTTTCAACACTAACACAAGTGCGAAAAGTGGTTTTTCCACACTAATACAAGTGCAAAAGTGGTTTCCTACACCAACACAAGTGAGAAAAGTGGTTTTTCAACACTAACACAAGTGAGAAAAGTGGTTTTTCAACACTATCACAAGTGCAAAAAGTGTTTTTTTCCACACTAATACAAGTGCAAAAGTGGTTTCCTGCACCAACACAAGTGCGAGAGGTCGTTTTTCTACACTAACACAAGTGCGAAAAGTGATTTTTCAACACTAACACAAGTGCAAAAAGTGGTTTTTCAACACTAACACAAGTGCGAAAAGTGGTTTTTCCACACTAATACAAGTGCAAAAGTGGTTTCCTGCACCAACACAAGTGCGAAAAGTGGTTTTTCAACACTAACACAAGTGCAAAAAGTGGTTTTTCAACACTAAAACAAGTGCGAAAAGTGGTTTTTCAACACTAACACACGTGCGAAAAGTGGTTTTTCAACACTAACGCAAGTGCGAAAAGTGTTTTTTCCACACTAATACAAGTGCAAAAGTGGTTTCCTGCACCAACACAAGTGTGAAAGGTGGTTTTTCATCACTAACACAAGTGCGAAAAGTGTTTTTTCCACACTAATACAAGTGCAAAAGTGGTTTCCTGCAACAACACAAGTGCGAAAAGTGGTTTTTCAACACCAACACAAGTGCGAAAAGTGGTTTTTCCACACTAAAACAAGTGCGAAAAGTGGTTTTTCAACACTAACACAAGTGCGAAAAGTGGTTTTTCCACACTAATACAAGTGCAAAAGTGGTTTTCTGCACCAACACAAGTGCGAAAAGTGGTTTTTCAACACTAACACAAGTGCAAAAAGTGGTTTTTCAACAATAACACAAGTGCGAAAAGTGGTTTTTCCACACTAATACAAGTGCAAAAGTGGTTTCCTGCACCAACACAAGTGCGAAAAGTGGTTTTTCAATACTAACACAAGTGCGAAAAGTGGTTTTTCAACACTATCACAAGTGCAAAAAGTGTTTTTTCCACACTAATACAAGTGCAAAAGTGGTATCCTGCACCAACACCAGTGCGAAAAGTGGTTTTTCAACACTAACACAAGTGCGAAAAGTGGTTTTTCAACACTATCGCAAGTGCAAAAAGTGTTTTTTCCACACTAATACAAGTGCAAAAGTGGTTTCCTGCACCAACACAAGTGAGAAAAGTGGTTTTTCAACACTAACACAAGTGCGAAAAGTGGTTTTTCAACACTAACACAAGTGCAAAAAGTGGTTTTTCCACACTAATACAAGTGCAAAAGTGGTTTCCTGCACCAACACAAGTGCGAGAAGTGGTTTTTCAACACTAACACAAGTGCGAAAAGTGGTTTTTCAACACTAACACAAGTGCAAAAAGTGGTTTTTCAACACTAACACAAGTGCGAAAAGTGGTTTTTCCACACTAATACAAGTGCAAAAGTGGTTTGCTGCACCAACACAGGTGCGAAAAGTGGTTTTTCAACACTAACACAAGTGCAAAAAGTGGTTTTTCAACACTAAAACAAGTGCGAAAAGTGGTTTTTCAACACTAACACACATGCGAAAAGTGGTTTTTCAACACTAACACAAGTGCGAAAAGTGGTTTTTCAACACTATCACAAGTGCAAAAAGTGTTTTTTCCACACTAATACAAGTGCAAAAGTGGTTTCCTGCACTAACACAAGTGCGAAAAGTGGTTTTTCAACACTAACACAAGTGCGAAAAGTGGTTTTTACACACTAATACAAGTGCAAAAGTGGTTTCCTGCACCAACACAAGTGCGAAAAGTGGTTTTTCAACACTAACACAAGTGCGAAATGTGGTTTTTCAACACTAAAACAAGTGCGAAAAGTGGTTTTTCAACACTAACACACGTGCGAAAAGTAGTTTTTCAACACTAACATAAGTGCGAAAAGTGGTTTTTTCACACTAATACAAGTGCAAAAGTGGTTTCCTGCACCAACACAAGTGCGAAAAGTGGTTTTTCAACACTAACACAAGTGCGAAAAGTGGTTTTTCAACACTATCACAAGTGCAAAAAGTGTTTTTTCCACACTAATACAAGTGCAAAAGTGGTTTCCTGCACCAACACAAGTGCGAAAAGTGGTTTTTCAACACTATCACAAGTGCAAAAAGTTTTTTCCCACACTAATACAAGTGCAAAAGTGGTTTCCTGCACCAACACTAGTGCGAAAAGTGGTTTTTCCACACAAACACAAGTGCGAAAAGTGGTTTTTCAACACTAACACAAGTGCGAAAAGTGGTTTTTCAACACTAACACAAGTGCGAAAGTGGTTTTTCCACACTAATGCAAGTGCAAAAGTGGTTTCCTGCACCAACACAAGTGCGAAAAGTGGTTTTTCAACACTAACACAAGTGCAAAAAGTGGTTGTTCAACACTAAAACAAGTGCGAAAAGTGGTTTTTCAACACTAACACACGTGCGAAAAGTGGTTTTTCAACACTAACACAAGTGCGAAAAGTGGTTTTTCCACACTAATACAAGTGCAAAAGTGGTTTCCTACACCAACACAAGTGAGAAAAGTGGTTTTTCAACACTAACACAAGTGAGAAAAGTGGTTTTTCAACACTATCACAAGTGCAAAAAGTGTTTTTTTCCACACTAATACAAGTGCAAAAGTGGTATCCTGCACCAACACAAGTGCGAGAAGTCGTTTTTCAACACTAACACAAGTGCGAAAAGTGATTTTTCAACACTAACACAAGTGCAAAAAGTGGTTTTTCAACACTAACACAAGTGCGAAAAGTGGTTTTTCCACACTAATACAAGTGCAAAAGTGGTTTCCTGCACCAACACAAGTGCGAAAAGTGGTTTTTCAACACTAACACAAGTGCAAAAAGTGGTTTTTCAACACTAAAACAAGTGCGAAAAGTGGTTTTTCAACACTAACACACGTGCGAAAAGTGGTTTTTCAACACTAACGCAAGTGCGAAAAGTGGTTTTTCCACACTAATACAAGTGCAAAAGTGGTTTCCTGCACCAACACAAGTGCGAAAGGTGGTTTTTCATCACTAACACAAGTGCGAAAAGTGTTTTTTCCACACTAATACAAGTGCAAAAGTGGTTTCCTGCAACAACACAAGTGCGAAAAGTGGTTTTTCAACACCAACACAAGTGCGAAAAGTGGTTTTTCCACACTAAAACAAGTGCGAAAAGTGGTTTTTCAACACTAACACAAGTGCGAAAAGTGGTTTTTCCACACTAATACAAGTGCAAAAGTGGTTTTCTGCACCAACACAAGTGCGAAAAGTGGTTTTTCAACACTAACACAAGTGCAAAAAGTGGTTTTTCAACAATAACACAAGTGCGAAAAGTGGTTTTTCCACACTAATACAAGTGCAAAAGTGGTTTCCTGCACCAACACAAGTGCGAAAAGTGGTTTTTCAATACTAACACAAGTGCGAAAAGTGGTTTTTCAACACTATCACAAGTGCAAAAAGTGTTTTTTCCACACTAATACAAGTGCAAAAGTGGTATCCTGCACCAACACAAGTGCGAAAAGTGGTTTTTCAACACTAACACAAGTGCAAAAAGTGGTTTTTCAACACTAACACAAGTGCGAAAAGTGGTTTTTCAACACTAACACAAGTGCGAAAAGTGGTTTTTCAACACTAACACAAGTGCGAAAAGTGTTTTTTCCACACTAATACAAGTGCAAAAGTGGTTTCCTGCACC
>NW_027619277.1:0-47260 GCF_964187855.1 Myxine glutinosa
CAGAAGTGGTTTCCTGCACCACACAAGTGCGAAAAGTGGTTTTTCAACACTAACCATCAAGTGCGAAAAGTGGTTTTTCAACACTAACACAAGTGCGAAAAGTGGTTTTTCAACACTAAACACAAGTGCGAAAGTGGTTTTTCAACACTAACACAAGTGCGAAAAGTGAGTTTTTTCCACACTAATACAAGTGCAAAGTGGTTTTTCAACACTAACACAAGTGCGAAAGTGTTTTTTCCACACGAATACAAGTGCAAAAGTGGTTTCCTGCACCAACACAAGTGCGAAAAGTGGTTTTTCAACACTAACACAAGTGCGAAAAGTGGTTTTTCAACACTAACACAAGTGCGAAAAGTGGTTTCTTCAACACTAACACAAGTGCGAAAAGTGGTTTTTCAACACAATCACAAGTGCAAAAAGTGTTTTTTCCACACTAATACAAGTGCAAAAGTGGTTTCCTGCACCAACCACAAGTGCGAAAAGTGGTTTTTCAACACTAACACAAGTGCGAAAAGTGTTTTTTCCACACTAATACAAGTGCAAAAGTGGTTTCCTGCACCAACACAAGTGCGAAAAGTGGTTTTTCAACACTAACACAAGTGCGAAAAGTGTTTTTTCCCACACTAATACAAGTGCAAAAGTGGTTTCCTGCGCCCAACACAAGTGCGAAAAGTGGTTTTTCAACACTAACACAAGTGCGAAAAGTGGTTTTTCAACACTAACACAAGTGCGAAAAGTGGTTTTTCAACACTAACACAAGTGCGAAAAGTGTTTTTTCCACACTAATACAAGTGCAAAAGTGGTTTCCTGCACCAACACAAGTGCGAAAAGTGGTTTTTCAACACTAACTCAAGTGCGAAAAGTGTTTTTTTCCACACTAATACAAGTGCAAAAGCAGTTTCCTGCACCAACACAAGTGCGAAAAGTGGTTTTTTCAACACTAACACAAGTGCAAAAAGTGGTTTTTCAAACACTATGACAAGTGCAAAAAGTGTTTTTTCCACACTAATACAAGTGCAAATGTGGTTTCCTGCACCAACACAAGTGCGAAAAGTGGTTTTTCAACACTAACTCAAGTGCGAAAAGTGGTTTTTCAACACTAACACAAGTGCGAAAAGTGGTATTTCAACACTAACACAAGTGCGAAAAGTGTTTTTTCCACACTATTACAAGTGCAAAAGTGGTTTCCTGCACCAACACAAGTGCGAAAAGTGGTTTTTCAACACTAACACAAGTGCGAACAGTGGTTTTTCAACACTAACACAAGTGCGAAAAGTGGTTTTTCAACACTAACACAAGTGCGAAAAGTGTTTTTTCCACACTAATACAAATGCAAAAGTGGTTTCCTGCACCAACACAAGTGCGAAAAGTGATTTTTCAACACTAACACAATGTGCAAAAAGTGGTTTTTCAACACTAACACAAGTGCAAAAAGTGTTTTTTCCACACTAATACAAGTGCAAATGTGGTTTCCTGCACCAACACAAGTGCGAAAAGTGGTTTTTCAACACTAACACAAGTGCAAAAAGTGGTTTTTCAACACTAACACAAGTGCCAAAAGTGGTTTTTCAACATTTTCACAAGTGCAAAAGTGATTTTTCCACACTAATACAAGTGCAAATGTGGTTTCCTGCACCAACACAAGTGCGAAAAGTGGTTTTTTCAACACTAACACAAGTGCAAAAAGTGGTTTTTCAACACTAACACAAGTGCGAAAAGTGGTTTTTCAACACTAACACAAGTGCGAAAAGTGTTTTTTTCCACACTAATACAATTGCAAAAGTGGTTTCCTGCACCAACACAAGTGCGAAAAGTGGTTTTTCAACACTAGGTTTCCTGCACCACACTAATACAAGTGCAAGTGCACCCCCACAAGTGCGAAAAGTGGTTTTTCAACACTAACACAAGTGCGAAAAGTGGTTTTTCAACACTAACACAAGTGCGAAAAGTGTTTTTTTCCACACTAATACAAGTGCAAAAGTGGTTTCCTGCACCAACACAAGTGCGAAAAGTGGTTTTTCAACACTAACACAAGTGCGAAAAGTGGTTTTTCAACACTAACACAACTGCGAAAAGTGGTTTTTCAACACTAACACAAGTGCAAAAAGTGGTTTTTCAACACTATGACAAGTGCAAAAAGTGTTTTTTCCACACTAATACAAGTGCAAAAGTGGTTTCCTGCACCAACACAAGTGCGAAAAGTGGTTTTTCAACACTAACACAAGTGCGAAAAGTGGTTTTTCAACACTAACACAAGTGCGAAAAATGTTTTTTCCACACTAATACAAGTGCAAAAGTGGTTTCCTGCACCAACACAAGTGCGAAAAGTGGTTTTTCAACACTAACACAAGTGCGAAAAGTGGTTTTTCAACACTAACACAACTGCGAAAAGTGGTTTTTCAACACTAACACAAGTGCGAAAAGTGTTTTTTCCACACTAATACAAGTGCAAAAGTGGTTTCCTGCACCAACACAAGTGCGAAAAGTGGTTTTTCAACACTAACACAAGTGCGAAAAGTGGTTTTTCAACACTAACACAAGTGTGAAAGTGGTTTTTCAACACCAACACAAGTGCGAAAAGTGTTTTTTCCACACTAATACAAGTGAAAAAGTGGTTTCCTGCACCAACACAAGTGCGAAAAGTGGTTTTTTCAACACTAACACAAGTGCGAAAAGTGGTTTTTCAACACTAACACAAGTGTGAAAAGTGGTTTTTCAACACTATCACAAGTGCAAAAAGTGTTTTGTCCACACTAATACAAGTGCAAAAGTGGTTTCCTGCACCAACACAAGTGCGAAACGTGGTTTTTCAACACTAACACAAGTGCGAAAAGTGGTTTTTCAACACTAACACAAGTGCGAAAAGTGGTTTTTCAACACTATCACAAGTGCAAAAAGTGTTTTTTCCACACTAATACAAGTGCAAAAGTGGTTTCCTGCACCAACACAAGTGCGAAAAGTGGTTTTTTCAACACTAACACAAGTGCGAAAAGTGGTTTTTCAACACTAACACAAGTGCGAAAAGTGGTTTTTTCAACACTAACACAAATGCGAAAAGTGTTTTTTCCCACACTAATACAAGTGCAAAAGTGGTTTCCTGCACCAACACAAGTGCGAAAAGTGGTTTTTACAACACTAACACAAGTGCGAAAAGTGGTTTTTCAACACTAACACAAGTGCGAAAAGTGGTTTTTCAACACTAACACAAGTGCGAAAAGTGTTTTTTCCACACTAATACAAGTGCAAAAAGTGGTTTCCTGCACCAACACAAGTGCGAAAAGTGGTTTTTCAACACTAACACAAGTGCGAAAAGTGGTTTTTCAACACTAACACAAGTGCGAAAAGTGTTTTTTCCACACTAATACAAGTGCAGAAGTGGTTTCCTGCACCAACACAAGTGCGAAAAGTGGTTTTTCAACACTAACACAAGTGCGAAAAGTGGTTTTTCAACACTAACACAAGTGCGAAAAGTGGTTTTTCAACACTAACACAAGTGCGAAAAGTGGTTTTTCAACACTAACACAAGTGCGAAAAGTGTTTTTTCCACACTAATACAAGTGCAAAAGTGGTTTTTCAACACTAACACAAGTGCGAAAAGTGTTTTTTCCACACTAATACAAGTGCAAAAGTGGTTTCCTGCACCAACACAAGTGCGAAAAGTGGTTTTTCAACACTAACACAAGTGCGAAAAGTGGTTTTTCAACACTAACACAAGTGCGAAAAGTGGTTTTTCAACACTAACACAAAGTGCGAAAAGTGGTTTTTCAACACTATCACAAGTGCAAAAAGTGTTTTTTTCCACACTAATACAAGTGCAAAAGTGGTTTCCTGCACCAACACAAGTGCGAAAAGTGGTTTTTCAACACTAACACAAGTGCGAAAAGTGTTTTTTCCACACTAATACAAGTGCAAAAGTGGTTTCCTGCACCAACACAAGTGCGAAAAGTGGTTTTTCAACACTAACACAAGTGCGAAAAGTGTTTTTTCCACACTAATACAAGTGCAAAAGTGGTTTCCTGCGCCAACACAAGTGCGAAAAGTGGTTTTTCAACACTAACACAAGTGCGAAAGTGGTTTTTCAACACTAACACAAGTGCGAAAAGTGGTTTTTCAACACTAACACAAGTGCGAAAAGTGTTTTTTTCCACACTAATACAAGTGCAAAAGTGGTTTCCTGCACCAACACAAGTGCGAAAAGTGGTTTTTCAACACTAACTCAAGTGCGAAAGTGTTTTTTCCACACTAATACAAGTGCAAAAGCAGTTTCCTGCACCAACACAAGTGCGAAAAGTGGTTTTTCAACACTAACACAAGTGCAAAAAGTGGTTTTTCAACACTATGACAAGTGCAAAAAAGTGTTTTTTCCACACTAATACAAGTGCAAAAGTGGTTTCCTGCACCAACACAAGTGCGAAAAGTGGTTTTTCAACACTAACTCAAGTGCGAAAAGTGGTTTTTCAACACTAACACAAGTGCGGAAAAGTGGTATTTCAACACTAACACAAGTGCGAAAAAGTGTTTTTTCCACACTAATACAAGTGCAAAAGTGGTTCCTGCACCAACACAAGTGCGAAAAGTGGTTTTTCAACACTAACACAAGTGCGAACAGTGGTTTTTCAACACTAACACAAGTGCGAAAAGTGGTTTTTCAACACTAACACAAGTGCGAAAAGTGTTTTTTCCACACTAATACAAATGCAAAAGTGGTTTCCTGCACCAACACAAGTGCGAAAAGTGATTTTTCAACACTAACACATGTGCAAAAAGTGGTTTTTCAACACTAACACAAGTGCAAAAAGTGTTTTTCCCACACTAATACAAGTGCAAATGTGGTTTCCTGCACCAACACAAGTGCGAAAAGTGGTTTTTCAACACTAACACAAGTGCAAAAAGTGGTTTTTCAACACTAACACAAAGTGCCAAAAGTGGTTTTTCAACATTTTCACAAGTGCAAAAAGTGATTTTTCCACACTAATACAAGTGCAAATGTGGGTTTCCTGCACCAACACAAAGTGACGAAAAGTGGTTTTTCAACACTAACACAAGTGCAAAAGTGGTTTTTCAACACTAACACAAGTGCGAAAAGTGGTTTTTCAACACTAACACAAGTGCGAAAAGTGTTTTTTCCACACTAATACAATTGCAAAAGTGGTTTCCTGCACCAACACAAGTGCGAAAAGTGGTTTTTCAACACTAGGTTTCCTGCACCACACTAATACAAGTGCAAGTGCACACCCACAAGTGCGAAAAGTGGTTTTTCAACACTAACACAAGTGCGAAAAGTGGTTTTTCAACACTAACACAAGTGCGAAAAGTGTTTTTTCCACACTAATACAAGTGCAAAAGTGGTTTCCTGCACCAACACAAGTGCGAAAAGTGGTTTTTCAACACTAACACAAGTGCGAAAGTGGTTTTTCAACACCTAACACAACTGCGAAAAGTGGTTTTTCAACACTAACACAAGTGCAAAAGTGGTTTTTCAACACTATGACAAGTGCAAAAAGTGTTTTTTCCACACTAATACAAGTGCATAAGTGGTTTCCTGCACCAACACAAGTGCGAAAAGTGGTTTTTCAACACTAACACAAGTGCGAAAAGTGGTTTTTCAACACTAACACAAGTGCGAAAAGTTGTATTTCAACACTAACACAAGTGCGAAAAGTGTTTTTTCCACACTAATACAAGTGCACAAAGTGGTTTCCTGCACCAACACAAGTGCGAAAAGTGGTTTTTCAACACTAACACAAGTGCGAACAGTGGTTTTTCAACACTAACACAAGTGCGAAAGTGGTTTTTTCAACACTAACACAAGTGCGAAAAGTGTTTTTTTCCACACTAATACAAGTGCAAAAGTGGTTTCCTGCACCAACACAAGTGCGAAAAGTGATTTTTCACACTAACACATGTGCAAAAAGTGGTTTTTCAACACTAACACAAGTGCATAAAAGTGTTTGTTCACACACTAATACAAGTGCAAATGTGGTTTCCTGCACCAACACAAGTGCCGAAAAGTGGTTTTTCAACACTAACACAAGTGCAAAAAGTGGTTTTTCAAACACTAACACAAGTGCAAAAGTGGTTTTTCAACACTATCACAAGTGCAAAAAGTGATTTTTCCACACTAATACAAGTGCAAATGTGGTTTCCTGCACAACAAAAGTGCGAAAAGTGGTTTTTCAACACTAACACAAGTGCAAAAAGTGTTTTTTCAACACTAACACAAGTGCGAAAAGTGGTTTTTCAACACTAACACAAGTGCGGAAAAGTGTTTTTTCCACACTAATACAACTGCAAAACGTGGTTTCCCTGCACCAACACAAGTGCGAGAAAGTGGTTTTTCAACACTAATCACAAGTGCGAAAAGTGGTTTTTCAACACTAACACAAGTGCGAAAAGTGTTTTTTCCACACTAATACAAGTGCAAAAGTGGTTTCCTGCACCAACACAAGTGCGAAAAGTGGTTTTTCAACACTAGGTTTCCTGCACCACACACTAATACAAGTGCAAGTGCACCCAAACAAGTGCGAATAGTGGTTTTTCAACACTAACACAAGTGCGAAAAGTGGTTTTTCAACACTAACACAAGTGCGAAAAGTGTTTTTTCCACACTAATACAAGTGCAAAAGTGGTTTCCTGCACCAACACAAGTGCGAAAAGTGGTTTTTCAACACTAACACAAGTGCGAAAAGTGGTTTTTCAACACTAACACAACTGCGAAAAAGTGGTTTTTCAACACTAACACAAGTGCGAAAAGTGTTTTTTCCACACTAATACAAGTGCAAAAGTGGTTTCCTGCACCACCAACACAAGTGCGAAAAGAGGTTTTTCAACACTAACACAAGTGCGAAAAGTGATTTTTCAACACTAACACAAGTGCGCAAAGTGTTTTTCCACACTAATACAAGTGCAAAAGTGGTTTCCTGCACCAACACAAGTGCGAAAAGTGGTTTTTTCAACACTAACACAAGTGCCAAAAAGTGGTTTTTTCAACACTAACACAAGTGCGAAAAGTGTTTTTTCCACACTAATACAAGTGCAAAAGTGGTTTCCTGCACCCAACACAAGTGCGAAAAGTGGTTTTTCAACACTAACACAAGTGCGAAAAATTTTCAACACTAACACAAGTGCGAAAAGTGGTTTTTCAACACCAACACAAGTGCGAAAAGTGTTTTTTCACACTAATACAAGTGCAAAAGTGGTTTCCTGCACCAACACAAGTGCGAAAAGTGATTTTTCAACACTAACACAAGTGCAAAAGTGGTTTTTACAACACTAACACAAGTGCAAAAAGTGTTTTTTTCCACACTAATACAAGTGCAAATGTGGTTCCTGCACCAACACAAGTGCGGAAAGTGGTTTTTCAACACTAACACAAGTGCGAAAAAGTGGTTTTTCAACACTAACACAAGTGCCAAAAGTGGTTTTTCAACACTATCGCAAGTGCAAAAGTGTTTTTTCCACACTAATACAAGTGCAAATGTGGTTTCCTGCACCAACACAAGTGCGAAAAGTGTTTTTCAACACTAACACAAGTGCAAAAAGTGGTTTTTCAACACTAAACACAAGTGCGAAAAGTGGTTTTTCAATACTAACACAAGTGTGAAAAGTGTTTTTTCCACACTAATACAACCTGCAAAAGTGGTTTCCTGCACCAACACAAGTGCGAAAAGTGGTTTTTCAACACTAACACAAGTGCGAAAGTGGTTTTTCAACACTAACACAAGTGCGAAAAGTGTTTTTTCCACACTAATACAAGTGCAAAAGTGGTTTCCTCCACCAACACAAGTGCGAAAAGTGGTTTTTCACAACACTAACACATGTGCGAAAAGTGGTTTTTCAACACTAACAACAAGTGCGAAAAGTGGTTTTTCAACACTAACACAAGTGCGAAAAGTGTTTTTTCCCACACTATTACAAGTGCGAAAAGTGTTTTTTCCACACTAATACAAGTGCAAAAGTGGTTTCCCTGCACCCAACACAAGTGCGAAAAGTGGTTTTTCAACACTAACACAAGTGCGAAAGTGTTTTTCCACACTAACACAAGTGCAAAAAGTGGTTTTTCAACACTAACACAAAGTGCCAAAAGTGGTTTTTCAACACTATCACAAGTGCAAAAAGTGATTTTTTCCACACTAATACAAGTGCAAATGTGGTTTCCTGCACCAGCACAAGTGCGAAAAGTGGTTTTTCAACACTAACACAAGTGCAAAAGTGGTTTTTTCAACACTAACACAAGTGCGAAAAGTGGTTTTTCAACACTAACGCAAGTGCGAAAAGTGTTTTTTCCACACTAATGCAAGTGCAAAAAGTGGTTTCCCTGCCACCAAAAACAAGTGCGAAAAGTGGTTTTCAACACTAGGTTTCCTGCACCACACTAATACAAGTGCAAAGTGCACCCCCACAAGTGCGAAAAGTGGTTTTTCACCTAACACAAGTGCGAAAAGTGGTTTTTCAACACTAACACAAGTGCGAAAAGTGTTTTTTCCCTCACTAATACAAGTGCAAAAGTGGTTTCCTGCACCAACACAAGTGCGAAAAGTGGTTTTTCAACACTAACACAAGTGCGAAAAGTGGTTTTTCAACACTAACACAACTGCGAAAAGTGGTTTTTCAACACTAACACAAGTGCAAAAAGTGGTTTTTCAACACTATGACAAGTGCAAAAAGTGTTTTTTCCACACTAATACAAGTGCAAAAGTGGTTTCCTGCACCAACACACAAGTGACGAAAAGTGGTTTTTCAACACTAACACAAGTGCGAAAAGTGGTTTTTCAACACTAACACAAGTGCGAAAAGTTGTATTTCAACACTAACACAAGTGCGAAAAGTGTTTTTTCCACAGCTAATACAAGATGCAAAAGTGGTTTCCTGCACCAACACAAGTGCGAAAAGTGGTTTTTCAACACTAACACAAGTGCGAACAGTGGTTTTTCAACACTAACACAAGTGCGAAAAGTGTGTTTTTCAACACTAACACAAGTGCGAAAAGTGTTTTTTCCACACTAATACAAGTGCAAAAGTGGTTTCCTGCACCAACACAAGTGCGAAAAGTGATTTTTCAACACTAACACATGTGCAAAAAGTGGTTTTTTCAACACTAACACAAGTGCAAAAAGTGTTTTTTCCACACTAATACAAGTGCAAATGTGGTTTCCTGCACCAACACAAGTGCGAAAAGTGGTTTTTCAACACTAACACAAGTGCAAAAAGTGGTTTTTCAACACTAACACAAGTGCCAAAAGTGGTTTTTCAACACTATCACAAGTGCAAAAAGTGATTTTTCCACACTAATACAAGTGCAAATGTGGTTTCCTGCACCAACACAAGTGCGAAAAGTGGTTTTTCAACACTAACACAAGTGCAAAAAGTGGTTTTTCAACACTAACACAAGTGCGAAAAGTGGTTTTTCAACACTAACACAAGTGCGAAAAGTGTTTTTTCCACACTTAATACAACTGCAAAAGTGGTTTCCTGCACCAACACAAGTGCGAAAAGTGGTTTTTCAACACTAACACAAGTGCGAAAAGTGGTTTTTCAACACTAACACAAGTGCGAAAAGTGTTTTTTCCACACTAATACAAGTGCAAAAGTGGTTTCCTGCACCAACACAAGTGCGAAAAGTGGTTTTTCAACACTAGGTTTCCTGCACCACACTAATAGAAGTGCAAGTGCACCCCCACAAGTGCGAAAAGTGGTTTTTCAACACTAACACAAGTGCGAAAAGTGGTTTTTCAACACTAACACAAGTGCGAAAAGTGTTTTTTCCACACTAATACAAGTGCAAAAGTGGTTTCCTGCACCAACACAAGTGCGAAAAGTGGTTTTTCAACACTAACACAAGTGCCAAAGTGGTTTTTCAACATTTTCACAAGTGCAAAAAGTGATTTTTCCACACTAATACAAGTGCAAATGTGGTTTCCTGCACCAACACAAGTGCGAAAAGTGGTTTTTCAACACTAACACAAGTGCAAAAAGTGGTTTTTTCAACACTAACACAAGTGCGAAAAGTGGTTTTTCAACCACTAACCACAAGTGCGAAAAGTGTTTTTTTCCACACTAATACAATTGCAAAAGTGGTTTCCTGCACCAACACAAGTGCGAAAAGTGGTTTTTCAACACTAGGTTTCCTGCCACCACACTAATACAAGTGCAAGTGCACCCCCCACAAGTGCGAAAAGTGGTTTTTCAACACTAACACAAGTGCGAAAGTGGTTTTTTTCAACACTAACACAAGTGCGAAAAGTGTTTTTTCCACACCTAATACAAGAAATGCAAAAGTGGTTTCCTGCACCAACACAAGTGCGAAAAGTGGTTTTTCAACACTAACACAAGTGCGAAAAGTGGTTTTTCAACACTAACACAACTGCGAAAAGTGGTTTTTCAACACTAACACAAGTGCAAAAAGTGGTTTTTCAACACATATGACAAGTGCAAAAAGTGTTTTTTCCACACTAATACAAGTGCAAAAGTGGTTTCCTGCACCAACACAAGTGCGAAAAGTGGTTTTTCAACACTAACACAAGTGCGAAAAGTGGTTTTTCAACACTAACACAAGTGCGAAAAGTTGTATTTCAACACTAACACAAGTGCGAAAAGTGTTTTTTCCACACTAATACAAGTGCAAAAGTGGTTTCCTGCACCAACACAAGTGCGAAAGTGGTTTTTCAACACTAACACAGTGCGAACAGTGGTTTTTCAACACTAACACAAGTGCGAAAAGTGGTTTTTCAACACTAACACAAGTGCGAAAGGTGTTTTTTCCACACTAATACAAGTGCAAAAGTGGTTTCCTGCACCAACACAAGTGCGAAAAGTGATTTTTCAACACTAACACATGTGCAAAAAGTGGTTTTTCAACACTAACACAAGTGCAAAAAGTGTTTTTTCCACACTAATACAAGTGCAAATGTGGTTTCCTGCACCAACACAAGTGCGAAAAGTGGTTTTTCAACACTAACACAAGTGCAAAAAGTGGTTTTTTCTAACACTAACACAAGTGCCAAAAGTGGTTTTTCAACACTATCACAAGTGCAAAAAGTGATTTTTCCACACTAATACAAGTGCAAATGTGGTTTCCTGCACCAACACAAGTGCGAAAAGTGGTTTTTCAACACTAACACAAGTGCAAAAAGTGGTTTTTCAACACTAACACAAGTGCGAAAAGTGGTTTTTCAACACTAACACAAGTGCGAAAAGTGTTTTTTCCACACTAATACAACTGCAAAAGTGGTTTCCTGCACCAACACAAGTGCGAAAAGTGGTTTTTCAACACTAACACAAGTGCGAAAAGTGGTTTTTCAACACTAACACAAGTGCGAAAAGTGTTTTTTCCACACTAATACAAGTGCAAAAGTGGTTTCCTGCACCAACACAAGTGCGAAAAGTGGTTTTTCAACACTAGGTTTCCTGCACCACACCTAATACAAGTGCAAGTGCAACCCAAACAAGTGCGAATAGTGGTTTTTCAACACTAACACAAGTGCGAAAAGTGGTTTTTCAACACTAACACAAGTGCGAAAAGTGTTTTTTCCACACTAATACAAGTGCAAAAGTGGTTTCCTGCACCAACACAAGTGCGAAAAGTGGTTTTTCAACACTAACACAAGTGCGAAAAGTGGTTTTTCAACACTAACACAACTGCCGAAAAGTGGTTTTTCAACACTAACACAAGTGCGAAAAGTGTTTTTTCCACACTAATACAAGTGCAAAAGTGGTTTCTGCACCAACACAAGTGCGAAAAGAGGTTTTTCAACACTAACACAAGTGCGAAAAGTGATTTTTCAACACTAACACAAGTGCGAAAAGTGTTTTTCCACACTAATACAAGTGCAAAAGTGGTTTCCTGCACCAACACAAGTGCGAAAAGTGGTTTTTCAACACTAACACAAGTGCAAAAAGTGGTTTTTCAACACTAACACAAGTGCGAAAAGTGTTTTTTCCACACTAATACAAGTGCAAAAGTGGTTTCCTGCACCAACACAAGTGCGAAAAGTGGTTTTTCAACACTAACACAAGTGCGAAAAAATTTTCAACACTAACACAAGTGCGAAAAGTGGTTTTTCAACACCAACACAAGTGCGAAAAGTGTTTTTTTCCACACTAATACAAGTGCAAAAGTGGTTTCCTGCACCAACACAAGTGCGAAAAGTGATTTTTCAACACTAACACAAGTGCAAAAAGTGGTTTTTCAACACTAACACAAGTGCAAAAAGTGTTTTTTCCACACTAATACAAGTGCAAATTGTGGTTTCCTGCACCAACACAAGTGCTGGAAAGTGGTTTTTCAACACTAACACAAGTGCGAAAGTGGTTTTTCAACACTAACACAAGTGCCAAAAGTGGTTTTTCAACACTATCGCAAGTGCAAAAAGTGTTTTTTCCACACTAATACAAGTGCAAATGTGGTTTCCTGCACCAACACAGTGCGAAAAGTGGTTTTTCAACACTAACACAAGTGCAAAAAGTGGTTTTTCAACACTAACACAGTGCGAAAAGTGGTTTTTCAATACTAACCACAAGTGTGAAAAGTGTTTTTTTCCACACTAATACAACTGCAAAAGTGGTTTCCTGCACCAACACAGTGCGAAAAGTGGTTTTTCAACACTAACACAAGTGCGAAAAGTGGTTTTTCAACACTAACACAAGTGCGAAAAGTGTTTTTTCCACACTAATACAAGTGCAAAAGTGGTTTCCTCACCAACACAAGTGCGAAAAGTGGTTTTTTCAACACTAACACAAGTGCGAAAAGTGGTTTTTCAACACTAACACAAGTGCGAAAAGTGGTTTTTCAACACTAACACAAGTGCGAAAAGTGTTTTTTCCACACTAATACAAGTGCGAAAAGTGTTTTTTCCACACTAATACAAGTGCAAAAGTGGTTTCCTGCACCAACACAAGTGCGAAAAGTGGTTTTTCAACACTAACACAAGTGCGAAAAGTGGTTTTTCCACACTAACACAAGTGCAAAAAGTGGTTTTTCAACACTAACACAAGTGCCAAAAGTGGTTTTTTCAAACACTATCACAAGTGCAAAAAGTGATTTTTCCACACTAATACAAGTGCAAATGTGGTTTCCTGCACCAGCACAAGTGCGAAAAGTGGTTTTTTCAACACTAACACAAGTGCAAAAAGTGGTTTTTCAACACTAACACAAGTGCGAAAAGTGGTTTTTCAAACACTAACGCAAGTGCGAAAAGTGTTTTTTCCACACTAATACAAGTGCAAAAGTGGTTTCCTGCACCAACACAAGTGCGAAAAGTGGTTTTTCAACACTAGGTTTCCCTGCACCACACTAATACAAGTGCAAGTGCACCCCCACAAGTGCGAAAAGTGGTTTTTCAACACTAACACAAGTGCGAAAAGTGGTTTTTCAACACTAACACAAGTGCGAAAAGTGTTTTTTCCACACTAATACAAGTGCAAAAGTGGTTTCCTGCACCAACACAAGTGCGAAAAGTGGTTTTTCAACACTAACACAAGTGCGAAAAGTGGTTTTTCAACACTAACACAACTGCGAAAAGTGGTTTTTCAACACTAACACAAGTGCAAAAAGTGGTTTTCAACACTATGACAAGTGCAAAAAGTGTTTTTTCCACACTAATACAAGTGCAAAAGTGGTTTCCTGCACCAACACAAGTGCGAAAAGTGTTTTTCAACACTAACACAAGTGCGAAAAGTGGTTTTTCAACACTAACACAAGTGCGAAAAGTTGTATTTCAACACTAACACAAGTGCGAAAAGTGTTTTTTCCACACTAATACAAGTGCAAAAGTGGTTTCCTGCACCAACACAAGTGCGAAAAGTGGTTTTTCAACACTAACACAAGTGCGAACAGTGGTTTTTCAACACTAACACAAGTGCGAAAAGTGGTTTTTCAACACTAACACAGTGCGAAAAGTGTTTTTTCCACACTAATACAAGTGCAAAAGTGGTTTCCTGCACCAACACAAGTGCGAAAAGTGATTTTTCAACACTAACACATGTGCAAAAAGTGGTTTTTCAACACTAACACAAGTGCAAAAAGTGTTTTTTCCACACTAATACAAGTGCAAATGTGGTTTCCTGCACCAACACAGTGCGAAAAGTGGTTTTTCAACACTAACACAAGTGCAAATAAGTGGTTTTTCAACACTAACACCAAGTGCCAAAAGTGGTTTTTCAACACTATCACAAGTGCAAAAAGTGATTTTCCACACTAATACAAGTGCAAATGTGGTTTCCTGCACCAACACAAGTGCGAAAAGTGGTTTTTCAACACTAACACAAGTGCAAAAAGTGGTTTTTCAACACTAACACAAGTGCGAAAAGTGGTTTTTCAACACTAACACAAGTGCGAAAAGTGTTTTTTCCACACTAATACAACTGCCAAAAGTGGTTTCCTGCACCAACACAAGTGCGAAAAGTGGTTTTTCAACACTAACACAAGTGCGAAAAGTGGTTTTTCAACACTAAACACAAGTGCGAAAAGTGTTTTTTCCACACTAATACAAGTGCAAAAGTGGTTTCCTGCACCAACACAAGTAGCGAAAAGTGGTTTTTCAACACTAGGTTTCCTGCACCCACACTAATAGAAGTGCAAGTGCACCCCCACAAGTGCGAAAAGTGGTTTTTCAACACTAACACAAGTGCGAAAAGTGGTTTTTTCAACACTAACACAAGTGCGAAAAGTGTTTTTTCCACACTAATACAAGTGCAAAAGTGGTTTCCTGCACCAACACAAGTGCGAAAAGTGGTTTTTCAACACTAACACAAGTGCGAAAGTGGTTTTTCAACACTAACACAACTGCGAAAAGTGGTTTTTCAACACTAACACAAGTGCGAAAAGTGTTTTTTCCACACTAATACAAGTGCAAAAGTGGTTTCCTGCACCAACACAAGTGCGAAAAGAGGTTTTTCAACACTAACACAAGTGCGAAAAGTGATTTTTCAACACTAACACAAGTGCGAAAAGTGTTTTTCCACACTAATACAAGTGCAAAAGTGGTTTCCTGCACCAACACAAGTGCGAAAAGTGGTTTTTCAACACTAACACAAGTGCAAAAAGTGGTTTTTCAACACTAACACAAGTGCGAAAAGTGTTTTTTCCACACTAATACAAGTGCAAAAGTGGTTTCCTGCACCAACACAGTGCGAAAAGTGGTTTTTCAACACTAACACAAGTGCGAAAAATTTTCAACACTAACACAAGTGCGAAAAGTGGTTTTTCAACACCAACACAAGTGCGAAAAGTGTTTTTTCCACACTAATACAAGTGCAAAAGTGGTTTCCTGCACCAACACAAGTGCGAAAAGTGATTTTTCAACACTAACACAAGTGCAAAAAGTGGTTTTTCAACACTAACACAAGTGCAAAAAGTGTTTTTTCCACACTAATACAAGTGCAAAATGTGGTTTCCATGCACCAACACAAGTGCGGAAAGTGGTTTTTCAACACTAACACAAGTGCGAAAAGTGGTTTTTCCAACACTAACACAAGTGCCAAAAAGTGGTTTTTCAACACTATCGCAAGTGCAAAAAGTGTTTTTTTCACACTAATACAAGTGCAAATGTGGTTTCCTGCACCAACACAAGTGCGAAAAGTGGTTTTTTCAACACTAACACAAGTGCAAAAAGTGGTTTTTCAACACTAACACAAGTGCGAAAAGTGGTTTTTCAACACTAACACAAGTGTGAAAAGTGTTTTTTCCACACTAATACAACTGCAAAAGTGGTTTCCTGCACCAACACAAGTGCGAAAAGTGGTTTTTCAACACTAACACAAGTGCAAAAAAGTGGTTTTTCAACACTAACACAAGTGCGAAAAGTGTTTTTTCACACTAATACAAGTGCAAAAGTGGTTTCCTCCACCAACACAAGTGCGAAAAGTGGTTTTTCAACACTAACACAAGTGCGAAAAGTGGTTTTTCAACACTAACACAAGTGCGAAAAGTGGTTTTTCAACACTAACACAAGTGCGAAAAGTGTTTTTTCCACACTAATACAAGTGCGAAAAGTGTTTTTCCACACTAATACAAGTGCAAAAGTGGTTTCCTGCACCAACACAAGTGCGAAAGTGGTTTTTCAACACTAACACAAGTGCGAAAAGTGGTTTTTCACACTAACACATGTGCGAAAAGTGTTTTTTCCACACTAATACAAGTGCAAAGTGGTTTCCTGCACCAACACAAGTGCGAAAAGTGGTTTTTCAACACTAACACAAGTGCGAAAAGTGGTTTTTTCAACACTAACACAAGTGCGAAAAGTGGTTTTTCAACACTAACACAAGTGCGAAAAGTGGTTTTTCAACACTAACACAAGTGCGAAAAGTGTTTTTTCCACACTAATACAAGTGCAAAAGTGGTTTTTCAACACTAACACAAGTGCGAAAAGTGTTTTTTCCACACTAATACAAGTGCAAAAGTGGTTTCCTGTACCAACACAAGTGCGAAAAGTGGTTTTTCAACACTAACACAAGTGCGAAAGTGGTTTTTTCAACACTAACACAAGTGCGAAAAGTGGTTTTCAACACTAACACAAGTGAGAAAAGTGGTTTTTCAACACTATCACAAGTGCAAAAAGTGTTTTTTCCCACACTAATACAAGTGCAAAAGTGGTTTCCTGCACCAACACAAGTGCGAAAAGTGGTTTTTCAACACTAACACAAGTGCGAAAAGTGTTTTTTCCACACTATTACAAGTGCAAAAGTGGTTTCCTGCACCAACACAAGTGCGAAAAGTGGTTTTTCAACACTAACACAAGTGCGAAAAGTGGTTTTTCAACACTAACACAAGTGCGAAAAGTGTTTTTTCCACACTAATACAAGTGCAAAAAGTGGTTTCCTGCGCCAACGCAAGTGCGAAAAGTGGTTTTTCAACACTAACACAAGTGCGAAAGTGGTTTTTCAACACTAACACAAGTGCGAAAAGTGGTTTTTCAACACTAAACACAAGTGCGAAAAGTGTTTTTTCCACACTAATACAAGTGCAAAAGTGGTTTCCTGCACCAACACAAGTGCGAAAAGGGGTTTTTCAACAATAACTCAAGTGCGAATAGTGTTTTTTCCACACTAATACAAGTGCAAAAGCGGTTTCCTGCACCAACACAAGTGCGAAAAGTGGTTTTTCAACACTAACACAAGTGCAAAAAGTGGTTTTTCAACACTATGACAAGTGCAAAAAGTGTTTTTTCCACACTAATACAAGTGCAAAAGTGGTTTCCTGCACCAACACAAGTGCGAAAAGTGGTTTTTCAACACTAACACAAGTGCGAAAAGTGGTTTTTCAACACTAACACAAGTGCGAAAAGTGGTATTTCAACACTAACACAAGTGCGGAAAGTGTTTTTTCCACACTAATACAAGTGCAAAAGTGGTTTCCTGCACCAACACAAGTGCGAAAAGTGTTTTTCAACACTAACACAAGTGCGAACAGTGCTTTTTCAACACTAACACAAGTGCGAAAAGTGGTTTTCAACACTAACACAAGTGCGAAAAGTGTTTTTTCCACACTAATACAAGTGCAAAGTGGTTTCCTGCACCAACACAAGTGCGAAAAGTGGTTTTTCAACACTAACACAAGTGCGAACAGTGGTTTTTCAACACTAACACAAGTGCGAAAAGTGTTTTTTCCACACTAATACAAGTGCAAAAAGTGGTTTCCTGCACCAACACAAGTGCGAAAAGTGATTTTTCAACACTAACACATGTGCAAAAAGTGGTTTTTCAACACTAACAAAGTGCAAAAGTGTTTTTTCCACACTAATACAAGTGCAAATGTGGTTTCCTGCACCAACACAAGTGCGAAAAGTGGTTTTTCAACACTAACACACAGTGCAAAAAAGTGGTTTTTCAACACTAACACAAGTGCCAAAAGTGGTTTTTAGCACTTGTGTTAGTGTTGAAAAACCACTTTTTGCACTTGTGTTAGTGTTGAAAAACCACTTTTCGCACTTGTGTTGGTGCAGGAAACCACATTTGCACTTGTATTAGTGTGGAAAAAACACTTTTTGCACTTTTTGTTAGTGTTGAAAAACCACTTTTTGCACATGTGTTAGTGTTGAAAAATCACTTTTCGCACTTGTGTTGGTGCAGGAAACCACTTTTGCACTTGTATTAGTGTGGAAAAAAACACTTTTCGCACTTGTGTTAGTGTTGAAAAACCACTGTTCGCACTTGTGTTAGTGTTGAAAAACCACTTTTCGCACTTGTGTTGGTGCAGGAAACCACTTTTGCACTTGTATTAGTGTGGAAAAAACACTTTTCGCACTTGTGTTAGTGTTGAAAACCACTTTTCGCACTTGTGTTAGTGTTGAAAAAGCACTGTTCGCACTTGTGTTAGTGTTGAAAAACCACTTTTCGCACTTGTGTTGGTGCAGGAAACCACTTTTGCACTTGTATTAGTGTGGAAAAAAACACTTTCCGCACTTGTGTTAGTGTTGAAATACCACTTTTCGCACTTGTGTTAGTGTTGAAAAACCACTTTTCGCACTTGTGTTAGTGTTGAAAAACCACTTTTCGCACTTGTGTTGGTGCAGGAAACCACTATTGCACTTGTATTAGTGTGGAAAAAACACTTTTTGCACTTGTCATAGTGTTGAAAAACCACTTTTTGCACTTGTGTTAGTGTTGAAAAACCACTTTTCGCACTTGTGTTGGTGCAGGAAACCGCTTTTGCACTTGTATTAGTGTGGAAAAAACACTATTCGCACTTGAGTTATTGTTGAAAAACCCCTTTTCGCACTTTGTTGGTGCAGGAAACCACTTTTGCACTTGTATTAGTGTGGAAAAAAAACACTTTTCGCACTTGTGTTAGTGTTGAAAAAACCACTTTTCGCACTTGTGTTAGTGTTGAAAAACCACTTTTCGCACTTGTGTTAGTGTTGAAAAACCACTTTTCGCACTTGCGTTGGCGCAGGAAACCACTTTTGCACTTGTATTAGTGTGGAAAAAACACTTTTCGCACTTGTGTTAGTGTTGAAAAACCACTTTTCGCACTTGTGTTAGTGTTGAAAAACCACTTTTCGCACTTGTGTTGGTGCAGGAAACCACTTTTGCACTTGTAATAGTGTGGAAAAAACACTTTTCGCACTTGTGTTAGTGTTGAAAAACCACTTTTCGCACTTGTGTTGGTGCAGGAAACCACTTTTGCACTTGTATTAGTGTGGAAAAAACACTTTTTGCACTTGTGATAGTGTTGAAAAACCACTTTTCTCACTTGTGTTAGTGTTGAAAAACCACTTTTCGCACTTGTGTTAGTGTTGAAAAACCACTTTTCGCACTTGTGTTAGTGTTGAAAAACCACTTTTCGCACTTGTGTTGGTACAGGAAACCACTTTTGCACTTGTATTAGTGTGGAAAAAACACTTTTCGCACTTGTGTTAGTGTTGAAAAACCACTTTTGCACTTGTATTAGTGTGGAAAAAACACTTTTCGCACTTGTGTTAGTGTTGAAAACCACTTTTCGCACTTGTGTTAGTGTTGAAAAACCCACTTTTCGCACTTGTGTTAGTGTTGAAAAACCACTTTTCGCACTTGTGTTAGTGTTGAAAAACCACTTTTCGCACTTGTGTTGGTGCAGGAAACCACTTTTGCACTTGTATTAGTGTGGAAAAAACACTTTTCGCACATGTGTTAGTGTTGAAAAAACCACTTTTCGCACTTGTGTTAGTGTTGAAAAACCACTTTTCGCACTTGTGTTGTGCAGGAAACACTTTTGCACTTGTATTAGTGTGGAAAAAACACTTTTCGCACTTGTATTAGTGTGGAAAAAACACTTTTCGCACTTGTGTTAGTGTTGAAAAACCACTTTTCGCACTTGTGTTAGTGTTGAAAAACCACTTTTTCGCACTTGTGTTTAGTGTTGAAAAACCACTTTTCGCACTTGTGTTGGTGAGGAAACCACTTTTGCACTTGTATTAGTGTGGAAAAAACACTTTTCGCACTTGTGTTAGTGTTGAAAAACCACTTTTTGCACTTGTGTTAGTGTTGAAAAACCACTTTTCGCACTTGTGTTGGTGCAGGAAACCACTTTTGCAGTTGTATTAGTGTGGAAAAAACACTTTTCACACTTGTGTTAGTGTTGAAAAACCACTTTTCGCACTTGTGTTAGTGTTGAAAAACCACTTTTTGCACTTGTGTTAGTGTTGAGAAACCCACTTTTCGCACTTGTGTTGGTGCAGGAAACCACATTTGCACTTGTATTAGTGTGGAAAAAACACTTTTTTGCACTTGCGATAGTGTTGAAAAACCACTTTTGGCACTTGTGTTAGTGTTGAAAAACACTTTTCGCACTTGTGTTAGTGTTGAAAAACCACTTTCCGCACTTGTGTTGGTGCAGGAAACCACATTTGCACTTGTATTAGTGTGGAAAAAACACTTTTTGCACTTGTGTTAGTGTTGAAAAACCACTTTTTGCACTTGTGTTAGTGTTGAAAAATCACTTTTCGCACTTGTGTTGGTGCAGGAAACCACTTTTGCACTTGTATTAGTGTGGAAAAAACACTTTTCGCACTTGTGTTGGTGTTGAAAAACCACTTTTCGCACTTGTGTTAGTGTTGAAAATTTTTCGCACTTGTGTTAGTGTTGAAAAACCACTTTTCGCACTTGTGTGGTGCAGGAAACCACTTTTGCACTTGTATTAGTGTGGAAAAAACACTTTTCGCACTTGTGTTAGTGTTGAAAAACCACTTTTTGCACTTGTGTTTAGTGTTGAAAAACCACTTTTCGCACTTGTGTTGGTGCAGGAAACCACTTTTGCACTTGTATTAGTGTGGAAAAACACTTTTCGCACTTGTGTTTAGTGTTGAAAAATCACTTTTCGCACTTGTGTTAGTGTTGAAAAACCTCTTTCGCACTTGTGTTGGTGCAGGAAACCACTTTTGCACTTGTATTAGTGTGGAAAAAACACTTTTCGCACTTGTGTTAGTGTTGAAAAACCACTTTTCGCAGTTGTGTTAGTGTTGAAAAACCACTTTTCGCACTTGTGTTAGTGTTGAAAAACCACTTTTCGCACTTGTGTTGGTGCAGGAAACCACTTTTGCACTTGTATTAGTGTGGAAAAAACACTTTTCGCACTTGTGTTAGTGTTGAAAAACCACTTTTCGCACTTGTGTTAGTGTTGAAAAAACCACTTTTCGCACTTGTGGGGGTGCACTTGCACTTCTATTAGTGTGGTGCAGGAAACCTAGTGTTGAAAAACCACTTTTCGCACTTGTGTTGGTGCAGGAAACCACTTTTGCACTTGTATTAGTGTGGAAAAAACACTTTTCGCACTTGTGTTAGTGTTGAAAAACCACTTTTCGCACTTGTGTTAGTGTTGAAAAACCACTTTTCGCACTTGTGTTGGTGCAGGAAACCACTTTTGCAGTTGTATTAGTGTGGAAAAAAACACTTTTCGCACTTGTGTTAGTGTTGAAAAACCACTTTTCGCACTGTGTTAGTGTTGAAAACCACTTTTTGCACTTGTGTTAGTGTTGAAAAACCACTTTTCGCACTTGTGTTGGTGCAGGAAACCACATTTGCACTTGTATTAGTGTGGAAAAATCACTTTTTGCACTTGTGATAGTGTTGAAAAACCACTTTTGGCACTTGTGTTAGTGTTGAAAAACCACTTTTTGCACTTGTGTTAGTGTTGAAAAACCACTTTTCGCACTTGTGTTGGTGCAGGAAACCACATTTGCACTTGTATTAGTGTGGAAAAAAACACTTTTTGCACTTGTGTTAGTGTTGAAAAACCACTTTTTGCACATGTGTTAGTGTTGAAAAATCACTATTCGCACTTGTGTTGGTGCAGGAAACCACTTTTGCACTTGTATTAGTGTGGAAAAAACACCTTTTCGCACTTGTGTTAGTGTTGAAAAACCACTTTTCGCACTTGTGTTAGTGTTGAAAAACACTGTTCGCACTTGTGTTAGTGTTGAAAAACACTTTTCGCACTTGTGTTGGTGCAGGAAACCACTTTTGCACTTGTATTAGTGTGGAAAAAACACTTTTCGCACTTGTGTTAGTGTTGAAATACAACTTTTCGCACTTGTGTTAGTGTTGAAAAACCACTTTTCGCACTTGTGTTAGTGTTGAAAAACCACTGTTCGCACTTGTGTTGGTGCAGGAAACCACTTTTGCCACTTGTATTAGTGTGGAAAAAAACACTTTTTGCACTTGTCATAGTGTTGAAAAACACTTTTTTGCACTTGTGTTAGTGTTGAAAAACCACTTTTCGCAGTTGTGTTAGTGTTGAAAAACACTTTTCGCACTTGTGTTAGTGTTGAAAAAACCACTTTTCGCACTTGTGTTGGTGCAGGAGAAACACTTTTGCACTTGTATTAGTGTGGAAAAAACACTTTTCGCACTTGTGTTAGTGTTGAAAAACCACTTTTCGCACTTGTGTTAGTGTTGAAAAACCACTTTTCGCACTTGTGGGGGTGCACTTGCACTTGTATTAGTGTGGTGCAGGAAACCTAGTGTTGAAAAACCACTTTTCGCACTTGTGTTGGTGCAGGAAACCACTTTTGCACTTGTATTAGTTGGAAAAAACACTTTTCGCACTTGCGTTAGTGTTGAAAAACCACTTTTCGCACTTGTGTTAGTGTTGAAAAACCACTTTTTGCACTTGTGTTAGTGTTGAAAAACCACTTTTCGCACTTGTGCTGGTGCAGGAAACCACATTTGCACTTGTATTAGTGTGGAAAAAATCACTTTTTGCACTTGTGATAGTGTTGAAAAACCACTTTTGGCACTTGTGTTAGTGTTGAAAAACCACTTTTTGCACTTGTGTTAGTGTGGAAAAACCACTTTTCGCACTTGTGTTAGTGTTAGAAAAACCACTTTTCGCACTTGTGTTGGTGCAGGAAACCACTTTTGCACTTGTATTAGTGTGGAAAAAACACTTTTCGCACTTGTATTAGTGTGGAAAAAAACACTTTTCGCACTTGTGTTAGTGTTGAAAAACCACTTTTCGCACTTGTGTTAGTGTTGGAAAAACCACTTTTCGCACTTGTGTTAGTGTTGAAAAACCACTTTTCGCACTTGTGTTGGTGGAGGAAACCACTTTTGCACTTGTATTAGTGTGGAAAAAACACTTTTCGCACTTGTGTTAGTGTTGAAAAACCACTTTTCGCACTTGTGTTAGTGTTGAAAAACCACTTTTCGCACTTGTGTTGGTGCAGGAAACCACTTTTGCAGTTGTATTAGTGTGGAAAAAACACTTTTCACACTTGTGTTAGTATTGAAAAACCACTTTTCGCACTTGTGTTAGTGTTGAAAAAACCACTTTTTGCACTTGTGTTAGTGTTGAAAAACCACTTTTCGCACTTGTGTTGGTGCAGGAAACCACATTTGCACTTGTATTAGTGTGGAAAAAACACTTTTTGCACTTGCGATAGTGTTGAAAAACCACTTTTGGCACTTGTGTTAGTGTTGAAAAACCACTTTTCGCACTTGTGTTAGTGTTGAAAAACCACTTTCCGCACTTGTGTTGGTGCAGGAAACCACATTTGCACTTGTATTAGTGTGGAAAAAACACTTTTTGCACTTGTGTTAGTGTTGAAAACCACTTTTTGCACTTGTGTTAGTGTTGAAAAATCACTTTTCGCACTTGTGTTGGTGCAGGAAACCACTTTTGCACTTGTATTAGTGTGGAAAAAAACACTTTTCGCACTTGTGTTGGTGTTGAAAAACACTTTTCGCACTTGTGTTAGTGTTGAAAATTTTTCGCACTTGTGTTAGTGTTGAAAAACCACTTTTCGCACTTGTGTTGGTGCAGGAAACCACTTTTGCACTTGTATTAGTGTGGAAAAAAAACACTTTTCGCACTTGTGTTAGTGTTGAAAAACCACTTTTTGCACTTGTGTTAGTGTTGAAAAACCACTTTTCGCACTTGTGTTGGTGCAGGAAACCACTTTTGCACTTGTATTAGTGTGGAAAAACACTTTTCGCACTTGTGTTAGTGTTGAAAAATCACTTTTCGCACTTGTGTTAGTGTTGAAAAACCTCTTTTCGCACTTGTGTTGGTGCAGGAAACCACTTTTGCACTTGTATTAGTGTGGAAAAAACACTTTCGCACTTGTGTTAGTGTTGAAAAACCACTTTTCGCAGTTGTGTTAGTGTTGAAAAACCACTTTTCGCACTTGTGTTAGTGTTGAAAAACCACTTTTCGCACTTGTGTTGGTGCAGGAAACCACTTTTGCACTTGTATTAGTGTGGAAAAAACACTTTTCGCACTTGTGTTAGTGTTGAAAAACCACTTTTCGCACTTGTGTTAGTGTTGAAAAACCACTATTCGCACTTGTTTGGGTGCACTTGCACTTGTATTAGTGTGGTGCAGGAAACCTAGTGTTGAAAAACCACTTTTCGCACTTGTGTTGTGCAGGAAACCACTTTTGCACTTGTATTAGTGTGGAAAAAAACACTTTTCGCACTTGTGTTAGTGTTGAAAAACCACTTTTCGCACTTGTGTTAGTGTTGAAAAACCACTTTTCGCACTTGTGTTGGTGCAGGAAACCACTTTTGCAGTTGTATTAGTGTGGAAAAAAACACTTTTCGCACTTGTGTTAGTGTTGAAAAACCACTTTTCGCACTTGTGTTAGTGTTGAAAAACCACTTTTTGCACTTGTGTTAGTGTTGAAAAACCACTTTTCGCACTTGTGTTGGTGCAGGAAACCACATTTGCACTTGTATTAGTGTGGAAAAATCACTTTTTGCACTTGTGATAGTGTTGAAAAACCACTTTTGGCACTTGTGTTAGTGTTGAAAAACCACTTTTTGCACTTGTGTTAGTGTTGAAAAACCACTTTTCGCACTTGTGTTGGTGCAGGAAACCACATTTGCACTTGTATTAGTGTGGAAAAAAACACTTTTTGCACTTGTGTTAGTGTTGAAAAACCACTTTTTGCACATGTGTTAGTGTTGAAAAATCACTTTTCGCACTTGTGTTGGTGCAGGAAACCACTTTTGCACTTGTATTAGTGTGGAAAAAAACACTTTTCGCACTTGTGTTAGTGTTGAAAAACCACTTTTCGCACTTGTGTTAGTGTTGAAAAACCACTGTTCGCACTTGTGTTAGTGTTGAAAAACCACTTTTCGCACTTGTGTTGGTGCAGGAAACCACTTTTGCACTTGTATTAGTGTGGAAAAAACACTTTTCGCACTTGTGTTAGTGTTGAAATACAACTTTTCGCACTTGTGTTAGTGTTGAAAAACCACTTTTCGCACTTGTGTTAGTGTTGAAAAACCACTTTTCGCACTTGTGTTGGTGCAGGAAACCACTTTTGCACTTGTATTAGTGTGGAAAAAACACTTTTTGCACTTGTCATAGTGTTGAAAAACCACTTTTTGCACTTGTGTTAGTGTTGAAAAACCACTTTTCGCAGTTGTGTTAGTGTTGAAAAACCACTTTTCGCACTTGTGTTAGTGTTGAAAAACCACTTTTCGCACTTGTGTTGGTGCAGGAAACCACTTTTGCACTTGTATTAGTGTGGAAAAAACACTTTTCGCACTTGTGTTAGTGTTGAAAAACCACTTTTCGCACTTGTGTTAGTGTTGAAAAACCACTTTTCGCACTTGTGGGGGTGCACTTGCACTTGTATTAGTGTGGTGCAGGAAACCTAGTGTTGAAAAACCACTTTTCGCACTTGTGTTGGTGCAGGAAACCACTTTTGCAATTGTATTAGTGTGGAAAAAACACTTTTCGCACTTGTGTTAGTGTTGAAAAACCACTTTTCGCACTTGTGTTAGTGTTGAAAAACCACTTTTTGCACTTGTGTTAGTGTTGAAAAACCACTTTTCGCACTTGTGTTGGTGCAGGAAACCACATTTGCACTTGTATTAGTGTGGAAAAATCACTTTTTGCACTTGTGAAAATGTTGAAAAACCACTTTTGGCACTTGTGTTAGTGTTGAAAAACCACTTTTCGCACTTGTGTTGGTGCAGGAAACCACTTTTGCACTTGTATTAGTGTGGAAAAAACACTTTTCGCACTTGTGTTAGTGTTGAAAAACCACTTTTCGCACTTGTGTTAGTGTTGAAAAACCACTTTTCGCACTTGTGGGGGTGCACTTGCACTTCTATTAGTGTGGTGCAGGAAACCTAGTGTTGAAAAACCACTTTTCGCACTTGTGTTGGTGCAGGAAACCACTTTTGCACTTGTATTAGTGTGGAAAAAACACTTTTCGCACTTGTGTTAGTGTTGAAAAACCACTTTTCGCACTTGTGTTAGTGTTGAAAAACCACTTTTCGCACTTGTGTTGGTGCAGGAAACCACTTTTGCAGTTGTATTAGTGTGGAAAAAACACTTTTCGCACTTGTGTTAGTGTTGAAAAACCACTTTTCGCACTTGTGTTAGTGTTGAAAAACCACTTTTTGCACTTGTGTTAGTGTTGAAAAACCACTTTTCGCACTTGTGTTGGTGCAGGAAACCACATTTGCACTTGTATTAGTGTGGAAAAATCACTTTTTGCACTTGTGATAGTGTTGAAAAACCACTTTTGGCACTTGTGTTAGTGTTGAAAAACCACTTTTTGCACTTGTGTTAGTGTTGAAAAACCACTTTTCGCACTTGTGTTGGTGCAGGAAACCACATTTGCACTTGTATTAGTGTGGAAAAAACACTTTTTGCACTTGTGTTAGTGTTGAAAAACCACTTTTTGCACATGTGTTAGTGTTGAAAAATCACTTTTCGCACTTGTGTTGGTGCAGGAAACCACTTTTGCACTTGTATTAGTGTGGAAAAAACACTTTTCGCACTTGTGTTAGTGTTGAAAAACCACTTTTCGCACTTGTGTTAGTGTTGAAAAACCACTGTTCGCACTTGTGTTAGTGTTGAAAAACCACTTTTCGCACTTGTGTTGGTGCAGGAAACCACTTTTGCACTTGTATTAGTGTGGAAAAAACACTTTTCGCACTTGTGTTAGTGTTGAAATACAACTTTTCGCACTTGTGTTAGTGTTGAAAAACCACTTTTCGCACTTGTGTTAGTGTTGAAAAACCACTTTTCGCACTTGTGTTGGTGCAGGAAACCACTTTTGCACTTGTATTAGTGTGGAAAAAACACTTTTTGCACTTGTCATAGTGTTGAAAAACCACTTTTTGCACTTGTGTTAGTGTTGAAAAACCACTTTTCGCAGTTGTGTTAGTGTTGAAAAACCACTTTTCGCACTTGTGTTAGTGTTGAAAAACCACTTTTCGCACTTGTGTTGGTGCAGGAAACCACTTTTGCACTTGTATTAGTGTGGAAAAAACACTTTTCGCACTTGTGTTAGTGTTGAAAAACCACTTTTCGCACTTGTGTTAGTGTTGAAAAACCACTTTTCGCACTTGTGGGGGTGCACTTGCACTTGTATTAGTGTGGTGCAGGAAACCTAGTGTTGAAAAACCACTTTTCGCACTTGTGTTGGTGCAGGAAACCACTTTTGCACTTGCATTAGTGTGGAAAAAACACTTTTCGCACTTGCGTTAGTGTTGAAAAACCACTTTTCGCACTTGTGTTAGTGTTGAAAAACCACTTTTTGCACTTGTGTTAGTGTTGAAAAACCACTTTTCGCACTTGTGCTGGTGCAGGAAACCACATTTGCACTTGTATTAGTGTGGAAAAATCACTTTTTGCACTTGTGATAGTGTTGAAAAACCACTTTTGGCACTTGTGTTAGTGTTGAAAAACCACTTTTTGCACTTGTGTTAGTGTGGAAAAACCACTTTTCGCACTTGTGTTAGTGTTGAAAAACCACTTTTCGCACTTGTGTTGGTGCAGGAAACCACTTTTGCACTTGTATTAGTGTGGAAAAAACACTTTTCGCACTTGTATTAGTGTGGAAAAAACACTTTTCGCACTTGTGTTAGTGTTGAAAAACCACTTTTCGCACTTGTGTTAGTGTTGAAAAACCACTTTTCGCACTTGTGTTAGTGTTGAAAAACCACTTTTCGCACTTGTGTTGGTGGAGGAAACCACTTTTGCACTTGTATTAGTGTGGAAAAAACACTTTTCGCACTTGTGTTAGTGTTGAAAAACCACTTTTCGCACTTGTGTTAGTGTTGAAAAACCACTTTTCGCACTTGTGTTGGTGCAGGAAACCACTTTTGCAGTTGTATTAGTGTGGAAAAAACACTTTTCACACTTGTGTTAGTATTGAAAAACCACTTTTCGCACTTGTGTTAGTGTTGAAAAACCACTTTTTGCACTTGTGTTAGTGTTGAAAAACCACTTTTCGCACTTGTGTTGGTGCAGGAAACCACATTTGCACTTGTATTAGTGTGGAAAAAACACTTTTTGCACTTGCGATAGTGTTGAAAAACCACTTTTGGCACTTGTGTTAGTGTTGAAAAACCACTTTTCGCACTTGTGTTAGTGTTGAAAAACCACTTTCCGCACTTGTGTTGGTGCAGGAAACCACATTTGCACTTGTATTAGTGTGGAAAAAACACTTTTTGCACTTGTGTTAGTGTTGAAAAACCACTTTTTGCACTTGTGTTAGTGTTGAAAAATCACTTTTCGCACTTGTGTTGGTGCAGGAAACCACTTTTGCACTTGTATTAGTGTGGAAAAAACACTTTTCGCACTTGTGTTGGTGTTGAAAAACCACTTTTCGCACTTGTGTTAGTGTTGAAAATTTTTCGCACTTGTGTTAGTGTTGAAAAACCACTTTTCGCACTTGTGTTGGTGCAGGAAACCACTTTTGCACTTGTATTAGTGTGGAAAAAACACTTTTCGCACTTGTGTTAGTGTTGAAAAACCACTTTTTGCACTTGTGTTAGTGTTGAAAAACCACTTTTCGCACTTGTGTTGGTGCAGGAAACCACTTTTGCACTTGTATTAGTGTGGAAAAACACTTTTCGCACTTGTGTTAGTGTTGAAAAATCACTTTTCGCACTTGTGTTAGTGTTGAAAAACCTCTTTTCGCACTTGTGTTGGTGCAGGAAACCACTTTTGCACTTGTATTAGTGTGGAAAAAACACTTTTCGCACTTGTGTTAGTGTTGAAAAACCACTTTTCGCAGTTGTGTTAGTGTTGAAAAACCACTTTTCGCACTTGTGTTAGTGTTGAAAAACCACTTTTCGCACTTGTGTTGGTGCAGGAAACCACTTTTGCACTTGTATTAGTGTGGAAAAAACACTTTTCGCACTTGTGTTAGTGTTGAAAAACCACTTTTCGCACTTGTGTTAGTGTTGAAAAACCACTATTCGCACTTGTTTGGGTGCACTTGCACTTGTATTAGTGTGGTGCAGGAAACCTAGTGTTGAAAAACCACTTTTCGCACTTGTGTTGGTGCAGGAAACCACTTTTGCACTTGTATTAGTGTGGAAAAAACACTTTTCGCACTTGTGTTAGTGTTGAAAAACCACTTTTCGCACTTGTGTTAGTGTTGAAAAACCACTTTTCGCACTTGTGTTGGTGCAGGAAACCACTTTTGCAGTTGTATTAGTGTGGAAAAAACACTTTTCGCACTTGTGTTAGTGTTGAAAAACCACTTTTCGCACTTGTGTTAGTGTTGAAAAACCACTTTTTGCACTTGTGTTAGTGTTGAAAAACCACTTTTCGCACTTGTGTTGGTGCAGGAAACCACATTTGCACTTGTATTAGTGTGGAAAAATCACTTTTTGCACTTGTGATAGTGTTGAAAAACCACTTTTGGCACTTGTGTTAGTGTTGAAAAACCACTTTTTGCACTTGTGTTAGTGTTGAAAAACCACTTTTCGCACTTGTGTTGGTGCAGGAAACCACATTTGCACTTGTATTAGTGTGGAAAAAACACTTTTTGCACTTGTGTTAGTGTTGAAAAACCACTTTTTGCACATGTGTTAGTGTTGAAAAATCACTTTTCGCACTTGTGTTGGTGCAGGAAACCACTTTTGCACTTGTATTAGTGTGGAAAAAACACTTTTCGCACTTGTGTTAGTGTTGAAAAACCACTTTTCGCACTTGTGTTAGTGTTGAAAAACCACTGTTCGCACTTGTGTTAGTGTTGAAAAACCACTTTTCGCACTTGTGTTGGTGCAGGAAACCACTTTTGCACTTGTATTAGTGTGGAAAAAACACTTTTCGCACTTGTGTTAGTGTTGAAATACAACTTTTCGCACTTGTGTTAGTGTTGAAAAACCACTTTTCGCACTTGTGTTAGTGTTGAAAAACCACTTTTCGCACTTGTGTTGGTGCAGGAAACCACTTTTGCACTTGTATTAGTGTGGAAAAAACACTTTTTGCACTTGTCATAGTGTTGAAAAACCACTTTTTGCACTTGTGTTAGTGTTGAAAAACCACTTTTCGCAGTTGTGTTAGTGTTGAAAAACCACTTTTCGCACTTGTGTTAGTGTTGAAAAACCACTTTTCGCACTTGTGTTGGTGCAGGAAACCACTTTTGCACTTGTATTAGTGTGGAAAAAACACTTTTCGCACTTGTGTTAGTGTTGAAAAACCACTTTTCGCACTTGTGTTAGTGTTGAAAAACCACTTTTCGCACTTGTGGGGGTGCACTTGCACTTGTATTAGTGTGGTGCAGGAAACCTAGTGTTGAAAAACCACTTTTCGCACTTGTGTTGGTGCAGGAAACCACTTTTGCAATTGTATTAGTGTGGAAAAAACACTTTTCGCACTTGTGTTAGTGTTGAAAAACCACTTTTCGCACTTGTGTTAGTGTTGAAAAACCACTTTTTGCACTTGTGTTAGTGTTGAAAAACCACTTTTCGCACTTGTGTTGGTGCAGGAAACCACATTTGCACTTGTATTAGTGTGGAAAAATCACTTTTTGCACTTGTGAAAATGTTGAAAAACCACTTTTGGCACTTGTGTTAGTGTTGAAAAACCACTTTTTGCACTTGTGTTAGTGTTGAAAAACCACTTTTCGCACTTGTGTTGGTGCAGGAAACCACATTTGCACTTGTATTAGTGTGGAAAAAACACTTTTTGCACTTGTGTTAGTGTTGAAAAACCACTTTTTGCACATGTGTTAGTGTTGAAAAATCACTTTTCGCACTTGTGTTGGTGCAGGAAACCACTTTTGCATTTGTATTAGTGTGGAAAAAACACTTTTCGCACTTGTGTTAGTGTTGAAAAACCACTTTTCGCACTTGTGTTAGTGTTGAAAAACCACTGTTCGCACTTGTGTTAGTGTTGAAAAACCACTTTTCGCACTTGTGTTGGTGCAGGAAACCACTTTTGCACTTGTATTAGTGTGGAAAAAACACTTTTCGCACTTGTGTTAGTGTTGAAATACCACTTTTCGCACTTGTGTTAGTGTTGAAAAACCACTTTTCGCACTTGAGTTAGTGTTGAAAAACCACTTTTCGCACTTGTGTTGGTGCAGGAAACCACTTTTGCACTTGTATTAGTGTGGAAAAAACACTTTTTGCACTTGTCATAGTGTTGAAAAACCACTTTTTGCACTTGTGTTAGTGTTGAAAAACCACTTTTCGCACTTGTGTTGGTGCAGGAAACTGCTTTTGCACTTGTATTAGTGTGGAAAAAACACTTTTCGCACTTGAGTTAGTGTTGAAAAACCACTTTTCGCACTTGTGTTGGTGCAGGAAACCACTTTTGCACTTGTATTAGTGTGGAAAAAACACTTTTCGCACTTGTGTTAGTGTTGAAAAACCACTTTTCGCACTTGTGTTAGTGTTGAAAAACCACTTTTCGCACTTGTGTTAGTGTTGAAAAACCACTTTTCGCACTTGTGTTGGCGCAGGAAACCACTTTTGCACTTGTATTAGTGTGGAAAAAACACTTTTCGCACTTGTGTTAGTGTTGAAAAACCACTTTTCGCACTTGTGTTGGTGCAGGAAACCACTTTTGCACTTGTATTAGTGTGGAAAAAACACTTTTCGCACTTGTGTTAGTGTTGAAAAACCACTTTTCGCACTTGTGTTGGTGCAGGAAACCACTTTTGCACTTGTATTAGTGTGGAAAAAACACTTTTTGCACTTGTGATAGTGTTGAAAAACCACTTTTCGCACTTGTGTTAGTGTTGAAAAACCACTTTTCGCACTTGTGTTAGTGTTGAAAAACCACTTTTCGCACTTGTGTTAGTGTTGAAAAACCACTTTTCGCACTTGTGTTGGTGCAGGAAACCACTTTTGCACTTGTATTAGTGTGGAAAAAACACTTTTCGCACTTGTGTTAGTGTTGAAAAACCACTTTTGCACTTGTATTAGTGTGGAAAAAACACTTTTCGCACTTGTGTTAGTGTTGAAAAACCACTTTTCGCACTTGTGTTAGTGTTGAAAAACCACTTTTCGCACTTGTGTTAGTGTTGAAAAACCACTTTTCGCACTTGTGTTAGTGTTGAAAAACCACTTTTCGCACTTGTGTTGGTGCAGGAAACCACTTCTGCACTTGTATTAGTGTGGAAAAAACACTTTTCGCACTTGTGTTAGTGTTGAAAAACCACTTTTCGCACTTGTGTTAGTGTTGAAAAACCACTTTTCGCACTTGTGTTGGTGCAGGAAACCACTTTTGCACTTGTATTAGTGTGGAAAAAACACTTTTCGCACTTGTGTTAGTGTTGAAAAACCACTTTTCGCACTTGTGTTAGTGTTGAAAAACCACTTTTCGCACTTGTGTTAGTGTTGAAAAACCACTTTTCGCACTTGTGTTGGTGCAGGAAACCACTTTTGCACTTGTATTAGTGTGGAAAAAACACTTTTCGCATTTGTGTTAGTGTTGAAAAACCACTTTTCGCACTTGTGTTAGTGTTGAAAAACCACTTTTCGCACTTGTGTTAGTGTTGAAAAACCACTTTTCGCACTTGTGTTGGTGCAGGAAACCACTTTTGCACTTGTATTAGTGTGGAAAAAACACTTTTTGCACTTGTGATAGTGTTGAAAAACCACTTTTCGCACTTGTGTTAGTGTTGAAAAACCACTTTTCGCACTTGTGTTAGTGTTGAAAAACCACTTTTCGCACTTGTGTTGGTGCAGGAAACCACTTTTGCACTTGTATTAGTGTGGACAAAACACTTTTTGCACTTGTGATAGTGTTGAAAAACCACTTTTCACACTTGTGTTAGTGTTGAAAAACCACTTTTCGCACTTGTGTTAGTGTTGAAAAACCACTTTTCGCACTTGTGTTGGTGCAGGAAACCACTTTTTCACTTGTATTAGTGTGGAAAAAACACTTTTCGCACTTGTGTTGGTGTTGAAAAACCACTTTTCACACTTGTGTTAGTGTTGAAAAACCACTTTTCGCACTTGTGTTAGTGTTGAAAAACCACTTTTCGCACTTGTGTTGGTGCAGGAAACCACTTTTGCACTTGTATTAGTGTGGAAAAAACACTTTTCGCACTTGTGTTAGTGTTGAAAAACCACTTTTCGCAGTTGTGTTAGTGTTGAAAAACCACTTTTCGCACTTGTGTTAGTGTTGAAAAACCACTTTTCGCACTTGTGTTGGTGCAGGAAACCACTTTTGCACTTGTATTAGTGTGGAAAAAACATTTTTCGCACTTGTGTTAGTGTTGAAAAACCACTTTTCGCACTTGTGTTAGTGTTGAAAAACCACTTTTCGCACTTGTGTTGGTGCAGGAAACCACTTTTGCACTTGTATTAGTGTGGAAAAAACACTTTTTGCACTTGTCATAGTGTTGAAAAACCACTTTTTGCACTTGTGTTAGTGTTGAAAAACCACTTTTCGCAGTTGTGTTAGTGTTGAAAAACCACTTTTCGCACTTGTGTTAGTGTTGAAAAACCACTTTTCGCACTTGTGTTGGTGCAGGAAACCACTTTTGCACTTGTATTAGTGTGGAAAAAACACTTTTCGCACTTGTGTTAGTGTTGAAAAACCACTTTTCGCACTTGTGTTAGTGTTGAAAAACCACTTTTCGCACTTGTGGGGGTGCACTTGCACTTGTATTAGTGTGGTGCAGGAAACCTAGTGTTGAAAAACCACTTTTCGCACTTGTGTTGGTGCAGGAAACCACTTTTGCAATTGTATTAGTGTGGAAAAAACACTTTTCGCACTTGTGTTAGTGTTGAAAAACCACTTTTCGCACTTGTGTTAGTGTTGAAAAACCACTTTTTGCACTTGTGTTAGTGTTGAAAAACCACTTTTCGCACTTGTGTTGGTGCAGGAAACCACATTTGCACTTGTATTAGTGTGGAAAAATCACTTTTTGCACTTGTGAAAATGTTGAAAAACCACTTTTGGCACTTGTGTTAGTGTTGAAAAACCACTTTTTGCACTTGTGTTAGTGTTGAAAAACCACTTTTCGCACTTGTGTTGGTGCAGGAAACCACATTTGCACTTGTATTAGTGTGGAAAAAACACTTTTTGCACTTGTGTTAGTGTTGAAAAACCACTTTTTGCACATGTGTTAGTGTTGAAAAATCACTTTTCGCACTTGTGTTGGTGCAGGAAACCACTTTTGCATTTGTATTAGTGTGGAAAAAACACTTTTCGCACTTGTGTTAGTGTTGAAAAACCACTTTTCGCACTTGTGTTAGTGTTGAAAAACCACTGTTCGCACTTGTGTTAGTGTTGAAAAACCACTTTTCGCACTTGTGTTGGTGCAGGAAACCACTTTTGCACTTGTATTAGTGTGGAAAAAACACTTTTCGCACTTGTGTTAGTGTTGAAATACCACTTTTCGCACTTGTGTTAGTGTTGAAAAACCACTTTTCGCACTTGAGTTAGTGTTGAAAAACCACTTTTCGCACTTGTGTTGGTGCAGGAAACCACTTTTGCACTTGTATTAGTGTGGAAAAAACACTTTTTGCACTTGTCATAGTGTTGAAAAACCACTTTTTGCACTTGTGTTAGTGTTGAAAAACCACTTTTCGCACTTGTGTTGGTGCAGGAAACTGCTTTTGCACTTGTATTAGTGTGGAAAAAACACTTTTCGCACTTGAGTTAGTGTTGAAAAACCACTTTTCGCACTTGTGTTGGTGCAGGAAACCACTTTTGCACTTGTATTAGTGTGGAAAAAACACTTTTCGCACTTGTGTTAGTGTTGAAAAACCACTTTTCGCACTTGTGTTAGTGTTGAAAAACCACTTTTCGCACTTGTGTTAGTGTTGAAAAACCACTTTTCGCACTTGTGTTGGCGCAGGAAACCACTTTTGCACTTGTATTAGTGTGGAAAAAACACTTTTCGCACTTGTGTTAGTGTTGAAAAACCACTTTTCGCACTTGTGTTGGTGCAGGAAACCACTTTTGCACTTGTATTAGTGTGGAAAAAACACTTTTCGCACTTGTGTTAGTGTTGAAAAACCACTTTTCGCACTTGTGTTGGTGCAGGAAACCACTTTTGCACTTGTATTAGTGTGGAAAAAACACTTTTTGCACTTGTGATAGTGTTGAAAAACCACTTTTCGCACTTGTGTTAGTGTTGAAAAACCACTTTTCGCACTTGTGTTAGTGTTGAAAAACCACTTTTCGCACTTGTGTTAGTGTTGAAAAACCACTTTTCGCACTTGTGTTGGTGCAGGAAACCACTTTTGCACTTGTATTAGTGTGGAAAAAACACTTTTCGCACTTGTGTTAGTGTTGAAAAACCACTTTTGCACTTGTATTAGTGTGGAAAAAACACTTTTCGCACTTGTGTTAGTGTTGAAAAACCACTTTTCGCACTTGTGTTAGTGTTGAAAAACCACTTTTCGCACTTGTGTTAGTGTTGAAAAACCACTTTTCGCACTTGTGTTAGTGTTGAAAAACCACTTTTCGCACTTGTGTTGGTGCAGGAAACCACTTCTGCACTTGTATTAGTGTGGAAAAAACACTTTTCGCACTTGTGTTAGTGTTGAAAAACCACTTTTCGCACTTGTGTTAGTGTTGAAAAACCACTTTTCGCACTTGTGTTGGTGCAGGAAACCACTTTTGCACTTGTATTAGTGTGGAAAAAACACTTTTCGCACTTGTGTTAGTGTTGAAAAACCACTTTTCGCACTTGTGTTAGTGTTGAAAAACCACTTTTCGCACTTGTGTTAGTGTTGAAAAACCACTTTTCGCACTTGTGTTGGTGCAGGAAACCACTTTTGCACTTGTATTAGTGTGGAAAAAACACTTTTCGCATTTGTGTTAGTGTTGAAAAACCACTTTTCGCACTTGTGTTAGTGTTGAAAAACCACTTTTCGCACTTGTGTTAGTGTTGAAAAACCACTTTTCGCACTTGTGTTGGTGCAGGAAACCACTTTTGCACTTGTATTAGTGTGGAAAAAACACTTTTTGCACTTGTGATAGTGTTGAAAAACCACTTTTCGCACTTGTGTTAGTGTTGAAAAACCACTTTTCGCACTTGTGTTAGTGTTGAAAAACCACTTTTCGCACTTGTGTTGGTGCAGGAAACCACTTTTGCACTTGTATTAGTGTGGACAAAACACTTTTTGCACTTGTGATAGTGTTGAAAAACCACTTTTCACACTTGTGTTAGTGTTGAAAAACCACTTTTCGCACTTGTGTTAGTGTTGAAAAACCACTTTTCGCACTTGTGTTGGTGCAGGAAACCACTTTTTCACTTGTATTAGTGTGGAAAAAACACTTTTCGCACTTGTGTTGGTGTTGAAAAACCACTTTTCACACTTGTGTTAGTGTTGAAAAACCACTTTTCGCACTTGTGTTAGTGTTGAAAAACCACTTTTCGCACTTGTGTTGGTGCAGGAAACCACTTTTGCACTTGTATTAGTGTGGAAAAAACACTTTTCGCACTTGTGTTAGTGTTGAAAAACCACTTTTCGCAGTTGTGTTAGTGTTGAAAAACCACTTTTCGCACTTGTGTTAGTGTTGAAAAACCACTTTTCGCACTTGTGTTGGTGCAGGAAACCACTTTTGCACTTGTATTAGTGTGGAAAAAACATTTTTCGCACTTGTGTTAGTGTTGAAAAACCACTTTTCGCACTTGTGTTAGTGTTGAAAAACCACTTTTCGCACTTGTGTTTGTGCAGGAAACCACTTTTGCACTTGTATTAGTGTGGAAAAAACACTTTTCGCACTTGTGTTAGTGTTGAAAAACCACTTTTCGCACTTGTGTTGGTGCAGGAAACCACTTTTGCACTTGTATTAGTGTGGAAAAACCACTTTTCGCACTTGTGTTAGTGTTGAAAAACCACTTTTTGCACTTGTGTTAGTGTTGAAAAACCACTTTTCGCACTTGTGTTGGTGCAGGAAACCACTTTTGCACTTGTATTAGTGTGGAAAAAACACTTTTTGCACTTGTGATAGTGTTGAAAAACCACTTTTCGCACTTGTGTTAGTGTTGAAAAACCACTTTTCGCACTTGAGTTAGTGTGGAAAAACCACTTTTCGCACTTGTGTTGGTGCAGGAAACCACTTTTGCACTTGTATTAGTGTGGAAAAAATACTTTTCGCACTTGTGTTATTGTTGAAAAACCACTTTTCACACTTGTGTTAGTGTTGAAAAAACACTTTTCGCACTTGTGTTAGTGTTGAAAAACCACTTTTCGCACTTGTGTTGGTGCAGGAAACCACTTTTGCACTTGTATTAGTGTGGAAAAAACACTTTTCGCACTTGTGTTAGTGTTGAAAAACCACTTTTCGCACTTGTGTTAGTGTTGAAAAACCACTTTTCGCACTTGTGTTAGTGTTGAAAAACCACTTTTCGCACTTGTGTTGGTGCAGGAAACCACTTTTGCAATTGTATTAGTGTGGAAAAAACATTTTTCGCACTTGTGTTAGTGTTGAAAAACCACTTTTCGCACTTGTGTTAGTGTTGAAAAACCACTTTTCGCACTTGTGTTAGTGTTGAAAAACCACTTTTCGCACTTGTGTTGGTGCAGGAAACCACTTTTGCACTTGTATTAGTGTGGAAAAAACACTTTTCGCACTTGTGTTAGTGTTGCAAAACCACTTTTCGCACTTGTGTTAGTGTTGAAAAACCACTTTTCGCACTTGAGTTAGTGTTGAAAAACCACTTTTCACACTTGTGTTGGTGCAGGAAACCACTTTTGCACTTGTATTAGTGTGGAAAAAACACTTTTCGCACTTGTGTTAGTGTTGAAAAACCACTTTTCGCACTTGTGTTAGTGTTGAAAAACCACTTTTCGCACTTGTGTTAGTGTTGAAAAACCACTTTTCGCACTTGTGTTGGTGCAGGAAACCACTTTTGCACTTGTATTAGTGTGGAAAAAACACTTTTCACACTTGTGTTAGTGTTGAAAAACCACTTTTCGCACTTGTGTTGGTGCAGGAAACCACTTTTGCACTTGTATTAGTGTGGAAAAAACACTTTTCGCACTTGTGTTAGTGTTGAAAAACCACTTTTCGCACTTGTGTTGGTGCAGGAAACCACTTTTGCACTTGTATTAGTGTGGAAAAAACACTTTTCGCACTTGTGTTAGTGTTGAAAAACCACTTTTCGCACTTGTGTTAGTGTTGAAAAACCACTTTTCGCACTTGTGTTGGTGCAGGAAACCGCTTTTGCACTTGTATTAGTGTGGAAAAAACACTTTTCGCACTTGAGTTATTGTTGAAAAACCACTTTTCGCACTTGTGTTGGTGCAGGAAACCACTTTTGCACTTGTATTAGTGTGGAAAAAACACTTTTCGCACTTGTGTTAGTGTTGAAAAACCACTTTTCGCACTTGTGTTAGTGTTGAAAAACCACTTTTCGCACTTGTGTTAGTGTTGAAAAACCACTTTTCGCACTTGCGTTGGCGCAGGAAACCACTTTTGCACTTGTATTAGTGTGGAAAAAACACTTTTTGCATTTGTGTTAGTGTTGAAAAACCACTTTTCGCACTTGTGTTAGTGTTGAAAAACCACTTTTCGCACTTGTGTTGGTGCAGGAAACCACTTTTGCACTTGTATTAGTGTGGAAAAAACACTTTTCGCACTTGTGTTAGTGTTGAAAAACCACTTTTCGCACTTGTGTTGGTGCAGGAAACCACTTTTGCACTTGTATTAGTGTGGAAAAAACACTTTTTGCACTTGTGATAGTGTTGAAAAACCACTTTTCGCACTTGTGTTAGTGTTGAAAAACCACTTTTCGCACTTGTGTTAGTGTTGAAAAACCACTTTTCGCACTTGTGTTAGTGTTGAAAAACCACTTTTCGCACTTGTGTTGGTACAGGAAACCACTTTTGCACTTGTATTAGTGTGGAAAAAACACTTTTCGCACTTGTGTTAGTGTTGAAAAACCACTTTTGCACTTGTATTAGTGTGGAAAAAACACTTTTCGCACTTGTGTTAGTGTTGAAAAACCACTTTTCGCACTTGTGTTAGTGTTGAAAAACCACTTTTCGCACTTGTGTTAGTGTTGAAAAACCACTTTTCGCACTTGTGTTAGTGTTGAAAAACCACTTTTCGCACTTGTGTTGGTGCAGGAAACCACTTTTGCACTTGTATTAGTGTGGAAAAAACACTTTTCGCACTTGTGTTAGTGTTGAAAAACCACTTTTCGCACTTGTGTTAGTGTTGAAAAACCACTTTTCGCACTTGTGTTGGTGCAGGAAACCACTTTTGCACTTGTATTAGTGTGGAAAAAACACTTTTCGCACTTGTATTAGTGTGGAAAAAACACTTTTCGCACTTGTGTTAGTGTTGAAAAACCACTTTTCGCACTTGTGTTAGTGTTGAAAAACCACTTTTCGCACTTGTGTTAGTGTTGAAAAACCACTTTTCGCACTTGTGTTGGTGGAGGAAACCACTTTTGCACTTGTATTAGTGTGGAAAAAACACTTTTCGCACTTGTGTTAGTGTTGAAAAACCACTTTTCGCACTTGTGTTAGTGTTGAAAAACCACTTTTCGCACTTGTGTTGGTGCAGGAAACCACTTTTGCAGTTGTATTAGTGTGGAAAAAACATTTTTCACACTTGTGTTAGTGTTGAAAAACCACTTTTCGCACTTGTGTTAGTGTTGAAAAACCACTTTTTGCACTTGTGTTAGTGTTGAAAAACCACTTTTCGCACTTGTGTTGGTGCAGGAAACCACATTTGCACTTGTATTAGTGTGGAAAAAACACTTTTTGCACTTGCGATAGTGTTGAAAAACCACTTTTGGCACTTGTGTTAGTGTTGAAAAACCACTTTTCGCACTTGTGTTGGTGCAGGAAACCACTTTTGCACTTGTATTAGTGTGGAAAAACCACTTTCCGCACTTGTGTTGGTGCAGGAAACCACATTTGCACTTGTATTAGTGTGGAAAAACCTCTTTTTGCACTTGTGTTAGTGTTGAAAAACCACTTTTCGCACTTGTGTTGGTGCAGGAAACCACTTTTGCACTTGCATTAGTGTGGAAAAAACACTTTTCGCACTTGTGTTGGTGTTGAAAAACCACTTTTCGCAGTTGTGTTAGTGTTGAAAAACCACTTTTCGCACTTGTGTTAGTGTTGAAAAACCACTTTTCGCACTTGTGTTGGTGCAGGAAACCACTTTTGCACTTGTATTAGTGTGGAAAAAACACTTTTCGCACTTGTGTTAGTGTTGAAAAACCACTTTTCGCACTTGTGTTAGTGTTGAAAAACCACTTTTCGCACTTGTGGGGGTGCACTTGCACTTGTATTAGTGTGGTGCAGGAAACCTAGTGTTGAAAAACCACTTTTCGCACTTGTGTTGGTGCAGGAAACCACTTTTGCACTTGTATTAGTGTGGAAAAAACACTTTTCGCACTTGTGTTAGTGTTGAAAAACCACTTTTCGCACTTGTGTTAGTGTTGAAAAACCACTTTTCGCACTTGTGTTGGTGCAGGAAACCACTTTTGCAGTTGTATTAGTGTGGAAAAAACACTTTTCGCACTTGTGTTAGTGTTGAAAAACCACTTTTCGCACTTGTGTTAGTGTTGAAAAACCACTTTTTGCACTTGTGTTAGTGTTGAAAAACCACTTTTCGCACTTGTGTTGGTGCAGGAAACCACATTTGCACTTGTATTAGTGTGGAAAAATCACTTTTTGCACTTGTGATAGTGTTGAAAAACCACTTTTGGCACTTGTGTTAGTGTTGAAAAACCACTTTTTGCACTTGTGTTAGTGTTGAAAAACCACTTTTCGCACTTGTGTTGGTGCAGGAAACCACATTTGCACTTGTATTAGTGTGGAAAAAACACTTTTTGCACTTGTGTTAGTGTTGAAAAACCACTTTTTGCACATGTGTTAGTGTTGAAAAATCACTTTTCGCACTTGTGTTGGTGCAGGAAACCACTTTTGCACTTGTATTAGTGTGGAAAAAACACTTTTCGCACTTGTGTTAGTGTTGAAAAACCACTTTTCGCACTTGTGTTAGTGTTGAAAAACCACTGTTCGCACTTGTGTTAGTGTTGAAAACCACTGTTCGCACTTGTGTTAGTGTTGAAAAACCACTTTTCGCACTTGTGTTGGTGCAGGAAACAACTTTTGCACTTGTATTAGTGTGGAAAAAACACTTTTCGCACTTGTATTAGTGTGGAAAAAACACTTTTCGCACTTGTGTTAGTGTTGAAAAACCACTTTTCGCACTTGTGTTAGTGTTGAAAAACCACTTTTCGCACTTGTGTTGGTGCAGGAAACCGCTTTTGCACTTGTATTAGTGTGGAAAAAACACTTTTCGCACTTGAGTTATTGTTGAAAAACCACTTTTCGCATTTGTGTTGGTGCAGGAAACCACTTTTGCACTTGTATTAGTGTGGAAAAAACACTTTTCGCACTTGTGTTAGTGTTGAAAAACCACTTTTCGCACTTGTGTTAGTGTTGAAAAACCACTTTTCGCACTTGTGTTAGTGTTGAAAAACCACTTTTCGCACTTGCGTTGGCGCAGGAAACCACTTTTGCACTTGTATTAGTGTGGAAAAAACACTTTTTGCATTTGTGTTAGTGTTGAAAAACCACTTTTCGCACTTGTGTTAGTGTTGAAAAACCACTTTTCGCACTTGTGTTGGTGCAGGAAACCACTTTTGCACTTGTATTAGTGTGGAAAAAAACACTTTTCGCACTTGTGTTAGTGTTGAAAAACCACTTTTCGCACTTGTGTTGGTGCAGGAAACCACTTTTGCACTTGTATTAGTGTGGAAAAAACACTTTTTGCACTTGTGATAGTGTTGAAAAACCACTTTTCGCACTTGTGTTAGTGTTGAAAAACCACTTTTCGCACTTGTGTTAGTGTTGAAAAACCACTTTTCGCACTTGTGTTAGTGTTGAAAAACCACTTTTCGCACTTGTGTTGGTACAGGAAACCACTTTTGCACTTGTATTAGTGTGGAAAAAACACTTTTCGCACTTGTGTTAGTGTTGAAAAACCACTTTTGCACTTGTATTAGTGTGGAAAAAACACTTTTCGCACTTGTGTTAGTGTTGAAAAACCACTTTTCGCACTTGTGTTAGTGTTGAAAAACCACTTTTCGCACTTGTGTTAGTGTTGAAAAACCACTTTTCGCACTTGTGTTAGTGTTGAAAAACCACTTTTCGCACTTGTGTTGGTGCAGGAAACCACTTTTGCACTTGTATTAGTGTGGAAAAAACACTTTTCGCACTTGTGTTAGTGTTGAAAAACCACTTTTCGCACTTGTGTTAGTGTTGAAAAACCACTTTTCGCACTTGTGTTGGTGCAGGAAACCACTTTTGCACTTGTATTAGTGTGGAAAAAACACTTTTCGCACTTGTATTAGTGTGGAAAAAACACTTTTCGCACTTGTGTTAGTGTTGAAAAACCACTTTTCGCACTTGTGTTAGTGTTGAAAAACCACTTTTCGCACTTGTGTTAGTGTTGAAAAACCACTTTTCGCACTTGTGTTGGTGGAGGAAACCACTTTTGCACTTGTATTAGTGTGGAAAAAACACTTTTCGCACTTGTGTTAGTGTTGAAAAACCACTTTTCGCACTTGTGTTAGTGTTGAAAAACCACTTTTCGCACTTGTGTTGGTGCAGGAAACCACTTTTGCAGTTGTATTAGTGTGGAAAAAACATTTTTCACACTTGTGTTAGTGTTGAAAAACCACTTTTCGCACTTGTGTTAGTGTTGAAAAACCACTTTTTGCACTTGTGTTAGTGTTGAAAAACCACTTTTCGCACTTGTGTTGGTGCAGGAAACCACATTTGCACTTGTATTAGTGTGGAAAAAACACTTTTTGCACTTGCGATAGTGTTGAAAAACCACTTTTGGCACTTGTGTTAGTGTTGAAAAACCACTTTTCGCACTTGTGTTGGTGCAGGAAACCACTTTTGCACTTGTATTAGTGTGGAAAAACCACTTTCCGCACTTGTGTTGGTGCAGGAAACCACATTTGCACTTGTATTAGTGTGGAAAAACCTCTTTTTGCACTTGTGTTAGTGTTGAAAAACCACTTTTCGCACTTGTGTTGGTGCAGGAAACCACTTTTGCACTTGCATTAGTGTGGAAAAAACACTTTTCGCACTTGTGTTGGTGTTGAAAAACCACTTTTCGCAGTTGTGTTAGTGTTGAAAAACCACTTTTCGCACTTGTGTTAGTGTTGAAAAACCACTTTTCGCACTTGTGTTGGTGCAGGAAACCACTTTTGCACTTGTATTAGTGTGGAAAAAACACTTTTCGCACTTGTGTTAGTGTTGAAAAACCACTTTTCGCACTTGTGTTAGTGTTGAAAAACCACTTTTCGCACTTGTGGGGGTGCACTTGCACTTGTATTAGTGTGGTGCAGGAAACCTAGTGTTGAAAAACCACTTTTCGCACTTGTGTTGGTGCAGGAAACCACTTTTGCACTTGTATTAGTGTGGAAAAAACACTTTTCGCACTTGTGTTAGTGTTGAAAAACCACTTTTCGCACTTGTGTTAGTGTTGAAAAACCACTTTTCGCACTTGTGTTGGTGCAGGAAACCACTTTTGCAGTTGTATTAGTGTGGAAAAAACACTTTTCGCACTTGTGTTAGTGTTGAAAAACCACTTTTCGCACTTGTGTTAGTGTTGAAAAACCACTTTTTGCACTTGTGTTAGTGTTGAAAAACCACTTTTCGCACTTGTGTTGGTGCAGGAAACCACATTTGCACTTGTATTAGTGTGGAAAAATCACTTTTTGCACTTGTGATAGTGTTGAAAAACCACTTTTGGCACTTGTGTTAGTGTTGAAAAACCACTTTTTGCACTTGTGTTAGTGTTGAAAAACCACTTTTCGCACTTGTGTTGGTGCAGGAAACCACATTTGCACTTGTATTAGTGTGGAAAAAACACTTTTTGCACTTGTGTTAGTGTTGAAAAACCACTTTTTGCACATGTGTTAGTGTTGAAAAATCACTTTTCGCACTTGTGTTGGTGCAGGAAACCACTTTTGCACTTGTATTAGTGTGGAAAAAACACTTTTCGCACTTGTGTTAGTGTTGAAAAACACTTTTCGCACTTGTGTTAGTGTTGAAAAACCACTGTTCGCACTTGTGTTAGTGTTGAAAAACCACTTTTCGCACTTGTGTTGGTGCAGGAAACAACTTTTGCACTTGTATTAGTGTGGAAAAAACACTTTTCGCACTTGTGTTAGTGTTGAAATACAACTTTTCGCACTTGTGTTAGTGTTGAAAAACCACTTTTCGCACTTGTGTTAGTGTTGAAAAACCACTTTTCGCACTTGTGTTGGTGCAGGAAACCACTTTTGCACTTGTATTAGTGTGGAAAAAACACTTTTTGCACTTGTCATAGTGTTGAAAAACCACTTTTTGCACTTGTGTTAGTGTTGAAAAACCACTTTTCGCAGTTGTGTTAGTGTTGAAAAACCACTTTTCGCACTTGTGTTAGTGTTGAAAAACCACTTTTCGCACTTGTGTTGGTGCAGGAAACCACTTTTGCACTTGTATTAGTGTGGAAAAAACACTTTTCGCACTTGTGTTAGTGTTGAAAAACCACTTTTCGCACTTGTGTTAGTGTTGAAAAACCACTTTTCGCACTTGTGGGGTGCACTTGCACTTGTATTAGTGTGGTGCAGGAAACCTAGTGTTGAAAAACCACTTTTCGCACTTGTGTTGGTGCAGGAAACCACTTTTGCACTTGTATTAGTGTGGAAAAAACACTTTTCGCACTTGTGTTAGTGTTGAAAAACCACTTTTCGCACTTGTGTTAGTGTTGAAAAACCACTTTTTGCACTTGTGTTAGTGTTGAAAAACCACTTTTCGCACTTGTGTTGGTGCAGGAAACCACATTTGCACTTGTATTAGTGTGGAAAAAATCACTTTTTGCACTTGTGATAGTGTTGAAAAACCACTTTTGGCACTTGTGTTAGTGTTGAAAAACCACTTTTTGCACTTGTGTTAGTGTTGAAAAACCACTTTTCGCACTTGTGTTGGTGCAGGAAACCACATTTGCACTTGTATTAGTGTGGAAAAAACACTTTTTGCACTTGTGTTAGTGTTGAAAAACCACTTTTTGCACATGTGTTAGTGTTGAAAAATCACTTTTCGCACTTGTGTTGGTGCAGGAAACCACTTTTGCACTTGTATTAGTGTGGAAAAAACACTTTTCGCACTTGTGTTAGTGTTGAAAAACCACTTTTCGCACTTGTGTTAGTGTTGAAAAACCACTGTTCGCACTTGTGTTAGTGTTGAAAACCACTTTTCGCACTTGTGTTGGTGCAGGAAACCACTTTTGCACTTGTATTAGTGTGGAAAAAACACTTTTCGCACTTGTGTTAGTGTTGAAATACCACTTTTCGCACTTGTGTTAGTGTTGAAAAACCACTTTTCGCACTTGAGTTAGTGTTGAAAAACCACTTTTCGCACTTGTGTTGGTGCAGGAAACCACTTTTGCACTTGTATTAGTGTGGAAAAAACACTTTTTGCACTTGTCATAGTGTTGAAAAACCACTTTTTGCACTTGTGTTAGTGTTGAAAAACCACTTTTCGCACTTGTGTTGGTGCAGGAAACCGCTTTTGCACTTGTATTAGTGTGGAAAAAACACTTTTCGCACTTGAGTTAGTGTTGAAAAACCACTTTTCGCACTTGTGTTGGTGCAGGAAACCACTTTTGCACTTGTATTAGTGTGGAAAAAACACTTTTCGCACTTGTGTTAGTGTTGAAAAACCACTTTTCGCACTTGTGTTAGTGTTGAAAAACCACTTTTCGCACTTGTGTTAGTGTTGAAAAACCACTTTTCGCACTTGTGTTGGCGCAGGAAACCACTTTTGCACTTGTATTAGTGTGGAAAAAACACTTTTCGCACTTGTGTTAGTGTTGAAAAACCACTTTTCGCACTTGTGTTAGTGTTGAAAAACCACTTTTCGCACTTGTGTTGGTGCAGGAAACCACTTTTGCACTTGTATTAGTGTGGAAAAAACACTTTTCGCACTTGTGTTAGTGTTGAAAAACACTTTTCGCACTTGTGTTAGTGTTGAAAAACCACTTTTTGCACTTGTGTTAGTGTTGAAAAACCACTTTTCGCACTTGTGTTGGTGCAGGAAACCACATTTGCACTTGTATTAGTGTGGAAAAATCACTTTTTGCACTTGTGATAGTGTTGAAAAACCACTTTTGGCACTTGTGTTAGTGTTGAAAAACCACTTTTTGCACTTGTGTTAGTGTTGAAAAACCACTTTTCGCACTTGTGTTGGTGCAGGAAACCACATTTGCACTTGTATTAGTGTGGAAAAAACACTTTTTGCACTTGTGTTAGTGTTGAAAAACCACTTTTTGCACATGTGTTAGTGTTGAAAAATCACTTTTCGCACTTGTGTTGGTGCAGGAAACCACTTTTGCACTTGTATTAGTGTGGAAAAAAACACTTTTCGCACTTGTGTTAGTGTTGAAAAACCACTTTTCGCACTTGTGTTAGTGTTGAAAAACCACTGTTCGCACTTGTGTTAGTGTTGAAAAACCACTTTTCGCACTTGTGTTGGTGCAGGAAACCACTTTTGCACTTGTATTAGTGTGGAAAAAACACTTTTCGCACTTGTGTTAGTGTTGAAATACCACTTTTCGCACTTGTGTTAGTGTTGAAAAACCACTTTTCGCACTTGAGTTAGTGTTGAAAAACCACTTTTCGCACTTGTGTTGGTGCAGGAAACCACTTTTGCACTTGTATTAGTGTGGAAAAAACACTTTTTGCACTTGTCATAGTGTTGAAAAACCACTTTTTGCACTTGTGTTAGTGTTGAAAAACCACTTTTCGCACTTGTGTTGGTGCAGGAAACCGCTTTTGCACTTGTATTAGTGTGGAAAAAACACTTTTCGCACTTGAGTTAGTGTTGAAAAACCACTTTTCGCACTTGTGTTGGTGCAGGAAACCACTTTTGCACTTGTATTAGTGTGGAAAAAACACTTTTCGCACTTGTGTTAGTGTTGAAAAACCACTTTTCGCACTTGTGTTAGTGTTGAAAAACCACTTTTCGCACTTGTGTTAGTGTTGAAAAACCACTTTTCGCACTTGTGTTGGCGCAGGAAACCACTTTTGCACTTGTATTAGTGTGGAAAAAACACTTTTCGCACTTGTGTTAGTGTTGAAAA